>NW_017279009.1:277287-278482 GCF_001594065.2 Cyphomyrmex costatus | reverse complement strand
GGGGGAGGGAGGGAGGGAGGAAGGGAGAGAGGAGAGAGGGAAAGAGGGAAAGAGGGAAAGAGGGAAAGAGAGCAATGAAAAAGATCTTAAGTTAGAGGAAAATAATTGACTTGAAGTAGAAGAAATCGACTATTTTTTGATGAAGTTTGTATAGAATATATGTTTTTTAATTATGTTTTTTTTCTGCATTCTTTCAATTTCTGTATCGAAATATCGCAATACGCAAGTGTTCTTATCTTAAAAAAAATACCATCTTCAAAAAAAAATCCTGAAAAATATTAGTTACATATAATTATATGCAATAGAAAGGGAATTAAATAAGTGCAATTTTGCATTTGCAGCAAATAATAATAAATGAAGATGCTTGCAGGCTGAGTGTCGCCAAACGAAGATGTTTCGCGGTGATAAGCAATGCGCCTTTTTATTCACCTGCAGGCAATAAGACAAACGAAGAGGGAGTAGTAACAAAACTCGTAAAAAAAATTATATTGTCAGTCACTATGTCATTCCTTAGATGATGACATTGTTAATTCGTATTGTAAAATTAAACTTTGCGGTGAGCATAAGTGTAATAAACAATTTCGAACAGTCGACGAACATTGCAATTAAAATATTATTTCAATTGCAATTGAATTAAATAATTGTAAAAAAAAATATAGGAAAAAGGACAGAATGATTTCGCGCTAATGTAAAATATAATAATACGAATCGATCGTTTGAGGCGTATAAACTCGCCTATAAAGGACTCTATAACAAAATAAAATAAATAATGGTGAATAAATAGCACTAGCAAGTGTTAAGAAATAAACAAATGAATATTGTAAAATAATCGTACTACTCGTACTTTGTTATGCTGCCAAACGAATTTCTCTGGCGTTGTTCTTTTCTCATCACTTTACGATCCGCCGAAGGCAAAAAAAGTAGCGTATGACAATTTAGTTTATTATTTAATAATTATATATATATATATATATTGCATATATATATAATTATACGGGAAGTAAATTGTACGTTCGTTGTTATATCCTTTAACATCTCCTACCCGTGTATACCATTCGATTTTTTATAAATTATTAACTGTGTACTATAAGAATGCCTCGAACTCTTTAGTCCGCCATCCTTTTCGGATTAATACATTACAGTTTTCTTGATCTATTCTAAAACAATTATTATTTTATTTTAGTCTGTGTTATAT
>NW_017279009.1:116660-277235 GCF_001594065.2 Cyphomyrmex costatus | reverse complement strand
TATATATATATATATATGTATAGAAAGTACTAGATATTATAATGCAAATCTGTATCGTTACGTAGATAACATCGACGTATCATAACTACCCCTACCCCGGCTCAGCAATATCGGCGTCGGCGTCAGCGTCGGCGTCGTCGTTGCCGACGTCGACGTCGACGTTGGAGGCGACGGCGTCGGCGCTGGGCGTTCGGCGCTCCGGAGGCGTCGGCCGCTTGACTGTGTTATCAGTAGTGGTGCCGTCGTCCGCGTGAGCAGGTGAAGGCCTTCGTCGTAATAACTGCTCGACGACCTGGTAAGCCTTGTTTTGACTGGATCCCCTCCCCTTTTTTTTGAGTCCCGCATCGACCGGGCCGACGGCGCGAGATCCGCACCGCGATTTTTCCATCCCTTCTCCGTGGTATCCACCACGGGTCGCGGACAGCCTCTCTCTCTTTCTCGTTGACGGTCGATCGTGGCTGATAAAACGTAGAATGGAATTTTCACCGAGATTCAAATAGAAACGTCAGTAGTAGGGGAAAAAGGAAAGGGAAGAGAAAAATAGACTTTCGGTGCGTGACGTCTTGTGTTTAATAAATTCGTATTTCGAGGAATGTTATTGTATTCCCGATTTAACGTGCGTCGTTTGCTGATAATCGCGAAACGACTCGTTTTATCGGCTGGAGTAAATCCGAGTGACTTTCTCGTTTACGATCCTGATTGTACAGCAGACGTATAAATTAATTCAGCGAAAGATGGAGGCAATTACTGTACACGCAAAGTGGTCCAAACAATAAGAGACGCAAATATTCGCAAATTATTGAAAGATTTAAATATCATTTGTCTATACACCTCTTACGAATCTTTCATCGAATTTTTTTTTCCATTAAACATGACGAGTTAAAATTAGATACCTTTATTATTAAAAAAAAAAGAAAAAATTAATTACAAATCAGTGGCATTTGCCGAGAAATTCTATACCACGGTTCAAGTATCCAATGTAAAACTTTGTAAACAAATACGCGACAGCCTGAGCGTTGGCGGAAGGTTAATTGACCAGCTCCGAGTAGGACTATATTTAACAACAATCCTCCAGGAGATGGGTATATTAGTTTATTTTTATTGTCTTATCGTAGCATCCCGCGGACACTCTTCTCTCTATTTTCGTCATAACGATATCATGGTCGTTTTCAGTTCAATTAGTACTCCTGTGAAAGCCCCGGGTCCTTACATTGGTTTAAGGGTGTTGAAATCTTTTTCCGAAACCATCGGGGCATTCTACGTCTCCGCAGGACTCACGTGTTCCGGTGTCCGGTGAAATAAATGGATTTCTCTCTCGACATGCTGTTTCGCACGGTTGACCTAATGACGACGCGATAATTGTACTCGACATACTCGGCGGCGTAAAGCTTGTTTACCGTGCCCGTCGAGTGCCCGGAACGGCAAACATTTGCGAATGTATACACGCGGTTCTCCACTTTCTCGCTGTACCCAGCTGGAAGATTCGCGAGAAAAAGAAGAAAAAGTACAAAAGATGCGATACGATCTTAAAGTCGTTATTCACCCCTAAATCGCGACGTACAGTCGCAAGGAGAACAAGAAAGTAAAAAAATTTCATATTAACTATATGAATGAAATAAAAAGTTTACATGTGTATGAATTCAGTCAATAATCGCTCAATATGACGTAATTTGATTATTTTAATTTCCTTGACTTTCTTGGAGTGAGCCAAAGTTGTTTCCCCTTTTCCACGCTGTCGGAATCCATACCCACATAGTACACTTTATCTGAGTGATATCTCATTGTGAATGTTCTTAGGAGCGTTCTCCGGACATCTTTAGAAACCTCCTTGGAGGTCTATAATGTTGTACCGGGTATCGCACGCTGGGATCTCTCTTTCTCGCCTCCGAGGTAGAACACAGTCATAATTAAGTCGTAATAAGTGCTTTCCATTTAGTGACACAATGTCTATCTTACTCTCTGAGTGTCAAGAAAGATGGAATAGTATTTGTGTCACTAAATAGAAAGCACCCTACCAAGGAATAACACACCGACGAGTAAAGAGAAAGTCAAAATGACTTCGTTTTGACGTCATGAAAAGTAAACCGATAATTTTTGAAATTCAAATGAATTTTGACTGTTGATATAAAAACTTAAAATAAAGTCAACATTATTTTTGTTTCCGTGACGTTAAAATAAAAATCATTTTGATTTTCTCTTGATGTTTCTTGGATAAAAAAGTGAACTTAACAAAATAAGGTCAACGATGAGGAGAGAGGTTTTTATGATATGATATTATATGCTGTTATAATTAACTTCCGTGTTCTACTTGAACTAATCATCTCGGCGCGTCGAATCCCTGTTAATTAATTATTAACGCTCTTAATCTCGACCAACTATATATATCTACCTCCCAATCTAGATGACAATTCCGGGCTCAATTCGGTCGCAACTCAATAATATACCGGTCCTCGATTCCGACACGCGCGCCCAACCTACACACCGCGCGCGCCCTTATTGTTGGCACTGTTGCTTTCGTGCTCTTATCGCGCAATTGAATTCTATTATACCCGTGTTGATTCTGGAGTATCTCGATGAGTGCCGTCGACGGTTTGAGATACCCGATCCCGGCTCCAGAAAACAATAGCGACGGATGGCGACGTTTGCAGCCACGTGTTGGCTCGGGTCAAAAGTTCACGTCCCCGCGAGCCCTCGCATAGCGACACGACACACCGGTGCGTCTTGCATTTCGCGTTTCGAAATACGTTGTATATTTCGGACCGTCAAACGTTCCAGGGTCGCACGAGAATGGAAGAAAAAAGGAAAAGAGAAAAAGAGAGAGAGAGAGAGAGAGAGAGAGAGAGAGAGAGAGAGATCGATACGCATCAACGGTGAGATGCCACCTCGAAACATTTGTGCGTAAAAAGCGCGCGCGCGGCCCGAATTCGCGAGAGAAAACGCCCGATCGATTCCGGCGACTTTCCTCCGCGTGCTCGCACACGCGCTCGCGCGGAAGCAAGCCGGGGCTTTTGAGCCTTCCTCCATGATCGTTCTCGAGAGGGGTGGCACGACGCGGGCCGAGTCTTTCGTAGCTCTCCCTTTGCTCCGCCGCGTGAAGGATCTAAATGAATTAATGCGGGGATGACCCCTCGATGGACCAAATGGACGAAATGAATCCCAAACAGAACATAGTCGTGACTTCACGATACATTGAAATAAATCGTGACTAATCGAAAAGTGATCTAATGATAATTTTAAACTGTCCTGACGCCATTTTCATGTTACGGAATCGTAGCTTTTTTTTTCATCTGGAAAAGTGACGCAAATAGACACTATTCAAGAAACATCAAGTCAAGAGAGAGTCAAAATGATGATTTTTGGTTACAAAACTTAACTTTATATTGATATTAAATTTTTTTTATTTATATTTCTTTTTATATATATTTTTGAAGACGAATATATTATTTTACCCATGATACAAGAAGACCAGATGAACCAATTTCAAAAATACGCAGTCGTTTTCAAAGTAATGATGATTCAATATATAATAATGACGACAAGTAATGACCAATCAGAAATTGCGGCCTCAAATTTTATAAGCCAATATAAAGCTTTTAAAAATTTGTCTCAAATTATGTTCGGCTATCATTATGTGCAATGTTAACTTCTTTACATCATTATTCTATCTTTCTTGGCAGTCAATAAGTAGATAACAATGACAGAACGACACTTGTATCAACATCATTTGTGTCACCAAATGAAAAGCATCCTTCCTATATAAGTACACAATATTTTTAAAATATTACATGAATATTTATTTACCCTTTATAATATTCATATAGCATTTAAAAAATATTGTGCTATTTATATATAGCTTGTTCTGCTTCGAGACGACTCCAGATGAAGTTCGTATTTTCGTGTTTTTGCAGAGGGTCCTCGTCCGGCGTAAAATGGGAACGTAAGAGCGCGACATAACAGGGCCTTGAATACTCACCCTCAAGCCCGCCAACCCCACAATATACTTACCCTCTTCCCGCCGCC
Source organism: Cyphomyrmex costatus (assembly GCF_001594065.2). Taxonomy (NCBI): domain Eukaryota; kingdom Metazoa; phylum Arthropoda; class Insecta; order Hymenoptera; family Formicidae; genus Cyphomyrmex; species Cyphomyrmex costatus. The sequence continues at coordinate 273,215 of NW_017279009.1, read as the reverse complement.
GCCATATCCGCCCACCACGGCTTAGTGGGCAACGACCAATGAGCACGCTCGGAACAAGTACAAACTGAGACTAAAGGGAGGGAAGGTGATTGAGATCGTGACAGATCGATCTATGTCACTTTGCGATCGATAGAGAATGACAAAATAGCGGGCATGCGTGGGCACCGCCTAATCGCGACTAACGGATCGATGTAACGCTCGCTGCGTTCCGCAGGCGAAGACAATCGTAATTTAGGTAGTTAATTGACTCAGAATTAAGACGTAAATAAATATATACATATATATATGTAAGAGATATATATACACACAGATATATATATATACATCCACAAAAGTATAGATCAAGAATTAAAGAAATCACAATCTCTATATGTTATTTGTTGAGAGCATCGATCATTAATTGTAATGTTATATATTGATTATTGATCGCCGGATCGATCAAATATACATATATATGTATATCGTGCAACACGAGTACCTTGAGCGGATAATAACCAAAGATCGGAGAGAATGTAAGGGATCCGAAATAAGTATTCCGGGTGTGCGCGCCGACTTCAAGATACAGACTCCAGAGCAAGCACATTCGGCACGATCCGATCTCAAGAGGTTTAAAATCCCGATATCAGAGGGTCCACGCGAATCCAAGCGCTCGAGAGAGCTGTACGAGATCCCGCACGTACAACGACGAGAAGGGATCGCTGGATGAGCTTGTAATCCAAACGTCCGAGAAAAGAAAGATTTTATGACTTTAAGGATTATAGAAAATTAAATTTAAAAAAAAAGGAAAAAATATATAATATACATATATATATACATATAAATGTGGTAGTGCCCTCGAGAAAAAGACTCCCTATGATAGCGAAGCCTGGCGATACCAAACGATATAAAACACATTGTGAGAAAAATATTTCCAATTGAAATAAAATGAAACAGTAATATTTCTCGAAAGTAGAATGTCTCACGTGATATACCATTGAACCTGTAGGGATTCGTTATTCGTTGCGATGATCGTTGCTTAACACCGTTTGCGAACTTGCGAAACATCTTGCCCTGCAAGCATGAATCTCGAAGTAGAGCTGATCGCAGGAGTCATCAAAGGCGGTCCACCCCCAGCTCATTTACCGGCGCCAAGGCTGATCAAGATATTCATTGCTGGCGAGAGGGATGGTAGGTTGAATAAATCTTGAAACGAATTTAGCTTTCAAGTGACCAACTCCCTAAAAAAAGAAAGAAGGAAAAAAGTTTATCTACAAAAATGTAATTACGACAAAAATAATATTAATTTAAAAAAATTAATATCATTTATCGTAATTACATTATTTTTGTAGATAAACTTTTTTTATAATCATTAATGAGAGAAACATAAATAATATATTGTTATTATATTTGTAAATAATAATTAATAACACTTAATGTATTTACATGAGAGAGATAGTATTTTATTTATCAAAATTGTTATACATTTTACTGAATATATTTTATGAATAATTTGCATTTTCGAATAAAAAAAATCATAAAGTTCTTTATGTTAGTTAAAAATTATTTTTACACTCAAAAGGAGGACAATTCATAATCGTGTCTTTAATTTGGAACAAAATTTGGGACGTGTCATAAAGTGGGACAAAGAGTTAAAATTTAGAACTGTTGGTCATTTTAATATAGCTTCAATGGACGAGACGTTCGTTTTTTTTTTGTTAAATATTAGCGACTAGAATCTGGAGGATGGCATAAATTAAAAGTCAATCAAGGATTCCCGATAATCGAAATAATTAAGTAATTGTAGTCAAGAGAAGTTTAGACGTTGTAACATTTTGAATATTATGTTGACAGTTCGTAATTAAATTCGTAATTAAATCTTATTATGATGCAATTCTCCTTAACTATAATTAATTTATTATCTAGAGGATAACATATGTATTTTTGTTATATATTGCATGTATTAAGCAAAATCCAATCTCGGTAATGTCACATGCATGTGAGGCAACACGTAGGCGTAGAGAGATCGCGCAGAGATAGATAGAGACGGAGAGTTTCTATTAACGTAAAATCGAATTTATATTCGGCAATTTTCCGGTTAGACTTCCCGGAGGAGCGCAAACAGCTGTTGGAGGTGGTCGGTCCGGAGTTGCAATCAATTTACGATGATATGGGAATCGAGGTCAGCGCAGAGCAATTTCAATTACTTTGACGTTCAAATCCGCTCGTCAAAATTATTCGCGAAAGTGTACTTTGCCCTGCACAGGTACTCCTGGTGGACATGCAATATGGGGCCGGCGATGACCCGGACGTCGATCCGCATCTGGCGGAATACTTCCTGGAGGAAATAAGCGCGTCCCACCGTCACTCCAGGGGATGTTTTCTCCTGGTAAGAAATGTATAGAGTTGTCTCAGTAAATTGACAGCACATTTTTCTTTTATTACCGCGTAGAATTAAGAATTGTACGGTTTGGTACGTATATAGTACAGCTTAATAGTTGATACCGTAAAGCCTTCTAACGAGAGTACTCTACGGTCGTCACGATTATATCGTCGTGTCACGTGCTTTATTTTATGCGTATTTTACTCTCGCCATTCTCGTCGCATTGACATCATTCTTTACTTACCTCCTTCTACACACAGAAAAATATCATTCTGTTGCGAAGAAAACTAATTATCCAATTTACTTTCTTTCCTTTAAGTAGCAGTTATCTTTAACAAAGAATATTTTCTTGTTAACGATCTTAAAGTATACTTATTAAAAATGTTAGAAACGCTCATTATGCACTTAAAACGAGAATTTATTTTCTTTTGAAGAATATTATAAAATTAATCGAAAAAGCGACTTTATATATAATAAACAACGCATATTTGTTTTAGTTTAATAATTTTGATTGAACTTACTAGAATTAGTATTAAACTTACTAAAATTTAGAATATACATATTTTAAATAAATTTAATATCTGTGACGAGCTTATATGATATATAGATTTATGAATATATGAACTTTTGAAATATACTTGGATCAATTATTACTTACGTATAGTGTGTATTTTTCTGTGTCATCTGTATGTGTGTATACACACATGTACATATACACTTCCAGTACATGCTTGAAATGCAGAGGAGTGACTCGGTTCTCCATTTGTTATCCTTTTCAGCTGTTGACGGGAACAAATTATACCGTAGGGTGGGTACCAACGGAATTGAAAGAAGCTACCTACCGAACACTTCTCGCGCACTGCGCTCTTCTTAAAGATCATTACGAGCACAATGGGCACTCTTATGTTTTGAATGCAAATAGGTAACGCTGATGTCTAGAATTTCTCCTAATTTCTTCTATCTTCGCCTCCTCTGTCTATTTCTTTTTTTTGGAATCATTCCAATTGTTACATGTAAACAGCGTGCAAACTGCTCAACGAGAATGGCAAAAGGATCGAGAGCCAAAGTTGCGCCAGGCATTAAAGACTGCTGTGGAACGAGCGATTGTAGAGCATTCGGAGAACCAGGATTTGAAATACATCTTAAAGAGCACGGCGGAACGGCAACTGGAACACGGCCTAAGTGAGTAGCAAAGTTTTGCCGATACATGATATATCACTCAAGCCTCTCTGGTATTCTCTAACATATCATACCCTAAGTACGTCATATTTTTACAAGATTGTAAATAAATGACCGAACACGTCGATCGCCCATTCTGCCGTTGTCAATATTTGATCAGCTCTCGTGCGATGGCATGCCAATGGCTCGTCGCGTTTCACGACTAAAATTGTGGACTTATCGAGCTTTCTCTTCCAAAAATAGGAGATCCTGACCTTCTAGGTCAAGTATCGTCGTACACCGTTTAAATTATTCTGCGTCAAACGACTATTCGCGAAGGAGAGTCGCATACTCGATCATTGCGTTTTATATTATATATTATATAAGATACTTTTACGTAGAGGCTGGAAATTGAACCACTTTGTACCAAGTTTAGTGCCGCGCTAATTCGTTTTCCAGCTTGAAAATTTAATTGGTGCTCGCTATTTTTAGTCACTCCCGTTGGCTAAGATTTATTATAAATCTTTTACTACGCGCGCGCGCCGCATATAGCAATTAAAATCTCGGAATGAGAAATATTTTTTGTCTTCGAATTTTCTCAATCGTAATAAAAGCGTTCTAAAACGAGCTTCAAAGACCTTTTCATTACTATGCAGACGTAAGTACTGCGAGGCACATGTAAGAAGCAGTAATAATTCATCCAATGGTATAATCGTTGGAACGTTCTTATCAGATCTAGACCAGCAAGGCTTGGGAATAATGGCTGTGATTCGCGAATGGACGAGCAACGAAGCCCCAAGGTGCGCGGCTGCCGCCGAGGTGCTGAAGACCCGCATCCAGACTATCTTGCCCCAGGAAAATGTCCTGCGTTTTGACGTGGAGTACCGTAATGGCGGTATCGATTCCGACTGCGAAGCTCATGATGAATATCTTGCGAAATTTCGGGAACTGATATTGGATAGGCTTCAGCAGCTAGTGAACGCGTCTGTCGAAGCTGATCCGGAAATTAAAAGTCGCAAGAAAATGGTTCAGGAGGTCTACGCTGAGAGTATGGCGCATTTTGCTCTTCTTCGAGAATTGCCGTTGGCCGACGAGAGCGTCGAAGCCGTGGAGCGAGTTAAACGACTTATTCTTGCAGGTATTTTTTTTTTATAGGATACAACAACATAAGAACATGTTATACAATTAGATTCTACATAAATTTTTATCAAAGATAATAACGCGTTTTGATTGTAAATACCACTTGAAGCAATTGTTCTTAAATGACAATTACGTGTACACATGTAAATTTTAAGACAATGATGACTAGTATTCAGCAGTTTTACAACTATTGTAAAATTTTTTAATACAATTGGGGTCTTACCTTTCTTATTATCAAATCGAAATGTACAGATTAATCATATTAAAGAATTTTATAAAGCTGTTTTTTTTGCTGAACGCCAATACAATTTAGCTACAGTATAAGTGTGATTGATACGTAACATGATTAATCTTCAGGCAAGGAGCATAAGCACGGACCGATTTTAATTTACGGGCCCAAATCCTCTGGAAAGTCCTCTATCCTTGCACGCGTCTATCAGGATTCGCCCGACTGGCTTTCGACGTCGACGCTTCGCGTCGTCCGATTATGTACCTCGACACCTCGATCCGCCTACAGTCTGGAGCTCCTCCGCATCCTCTGCCAGCACGTTGGCTTTCTTTGCGGAGATAACGACGGTAATTTACCCCGCGACGCTTCCTTCGACCCACTCTACCTCAACAATTGGTTCAGTCTCATCATACGCCGCTTAGAGGAACATCCCCTTCCGGACCAATTAATTATTCTCCTCGACGACCTTCATCGCTTTCATCCGCTCGAATGCGATATCGTCGCTGCCTTGTCCTGGTTACCGCTCACTCTTCCTCCGGGTGTTCATTTTGTTGTCACTTCCGCTCTTCCGCCCGAGGGAATGCGCCTCACGCCACTTCAAAAGGATCGTCTACGTAGCCCCGATATTCTTGTTGATCTATCCGGACATGTGTGTGCGACGCCGGGCGTCGACGCGGTTCTCCAACGCTTGGAGGATCTCGTCGGACTCGACGCAGCTAATCGAATTGCCTCGATTCTCGCTTGCACCGAGTATGGCTTATCAGAGACAGAAATCCTGGAATTAATTATGCCTACTGGAGGAGAAGGACCTTTGCTCTTGGAGGAGAGTCAATTTAACTTTGCAACCTGGTGCTTGATCAGGAGGACGTTCGCATCGTGGCTGAAAGTAAGAATATTAAATTCAACATGAGTTGTTTAAGGTTTTATATCACGCCATATACTTATTATTAAATTGTTATTTTACTAAATATTATTTCAGGTACGAGTGATGAGCGGTCGATTAATGTTTTCCTGGCGTGGCCAATGTCGTGAAGCCGCTCTCAGAAAGTATCTCTCCAATCAAGACGTTTCTCGCGGTTATCACGCGGAGTTGGCCAGTCTCTTCTTTTCCGAGGACGTCGATGATAATTCCGACAAATCGCCGGAGAATCCATCTTCTTCACCTCCTATCAAGGAAACACCGTTTCAAAGTGCGCCGCAAACGCAGATTGTCACATACACACTGCGACACGTTGAAGAAGCATGGCTACATCTTCTGCGCGCTTCTGACGTCGACAAATTGAAAAAACTCGCTGTTTGCGCGTTCGATTTTCTTCTTGCGAGTGCTCAGATGATTTCCGTGAGCTATTTACGATGTGTCCTCGAACATGCCAGACGATATCTCCTTGAACGCGATTTGGAACTCGTGTATTATGCTGTGAGAAAATCCAGCGATGTTCTTACGAGAGATCCACTTCAACTTGCTGCGCAGCTTATCTGTTGGCTAAGGCCGGTTGCCGAAGACGGAGGTGACCTTGTGAGTAGTTTTATTTTTTATTCTAATAAAACGAACTATTAATTACTAAATAGAAAAGACTTATACTCAATCTCTTCATCAAGGTCAGCAGAATGGTCATGGCGGCGATGGCTTGGTGCGACGGTTATACTGCGCCTTTGCTCGTGCCCTTGAACGGATGGCTACAACCGCCTCTGCCATTGCAGATCCGGGCGATTACGTGTCCTCAGGGAGTTAAGTTAATCGAAGCGGCACCATCTGGTCAACATGTAGTCATTGTGCCACCGCAGGGAGATGCTCAATTATGGCATGTAATGTCCGGTCAGCTTGTTCATACATTCAAAGGTAAAATGAAAAAAGTATAATTTAGCGCGAATTGATACTAATTATTGGTAATATCTTTTTTTTCTGTCGCAAATTTTTCAAATACGTTTTCATCAATGATTAATAAATCTTTTTTACTCGTATCAGGGCACTCCAGTCCAATTTCATGTTTAGCCGTTACCCATCAATCGCAATATCTGCTGACCGGTTCCGAAGACACTTCTATTATTGTTTGGGACATGAAGGATCTTGTAATGAAACGCCGGATCTGCGAGCATATCGCACCGGTCCTCACTTTAACTCCGGCACTCAACAACTCTGTTATCGTAAGCGGTGGCGAGGATTCCAGAATTATTGCTACGAGTTTACTCACTGGCGAAGTTCTGATGAAGGTTGATCATCATCGAGGTCCTGTCACTACTATTCGAGTTGATTCCGCTGGAGAAGTCTTGGTTTCTGGTTCAGTCGACGGAACTGTGTGTCTTTGGTCTTTGGAAAGCTTTAGTCTTCTCAACAGTATTACTCTTCCTTCTCCAGTGATCATGCTAGACGTGTCTGCAGATTCAGTTTTTCTTCTAGCCGCTTGCGAAGATCAAAAGCTTTATCTGAGGTCGTTGGCAACTGGTACGGAAATCCACACACTCAGGGGACATCAAGGTCCAGTTAAAAGTCTCTGTTTGGCAAAAGATTGTAGAAGAGCTATCGCTGGTGGTGTCGAAGGCAGAGTATCGGTATTTGATATGCACAGTGGAAAGTTGATTAGGACTTTGCCTGCTAATCCATCAGCAACAGTTACTTCGGTTAAGGTGATTAAAAATAAAATTATAGTACATTATTTTTCTCTCATTTGTTTTTATTTTAATTGAATACGTTCTTCTTGCATGACTGTTTAAATCATACTATTATATTACCACTTTTATTTTTTGCAGGTAACTGAAAAAGATGATTTTCTAATAACCGGTGGAGGAGGTCGCGTGACTTACTGGAGCTTTCGCGGTGAAGAACCACCACCAAAACCGCAAAAACCTGGAAAACAGGATACTTTGCAACCTCATACCGCACCGATATCGTGCTTGGATATTTCCAGGGATGGCGCTATGGCGGTTACTGGTGGTGTCGATTCTTTAGTCAATTTATGGCAGCTCAACACTCACGAATTATTATCCACTTTAGAGGGACATATCGCTAGCATTACTTGTATTGCATTTTCCGCATCAGAACTCTTTGTCGCATCTGGTACAGGCTTTTATATTATAAATTTTTTTTGCCAATTATAGCCTTTTTGCTATTAACGTATTTAAATTAAGTGGAGATATAAAATGTGCGTAAACTCTTTAGGATCCGAGGACAAGACAGTACGTGTCTGGGGTTTAACTTTAGGACTTGTCGTGGCTACGTTCAGGCATCAAGCACCAGTAACTGCTGTTACTGCTATGCTAGATGGAAGAAGAGTGGTCAGTTCAGACCGTGCTGGCTCTATCAGGGTCTGGGCAGCAGATACTGGTACATTGATTCAGTCTGTTTGCGGACCTGGACGATGTTTCGCTGTTGCGTCTGATATGAGGTAAGAGAATGAGATTTGTGTGACTGTACATAAACTTCTCTGTGCTAAATATTCTTTGTCCGGTTCTTCTACTCAACTCCTTACGTTTCTATCTTTAAACTTTGATCGCGATATTTCAAGACCCATTTGTACTAATACCTCTCAGTTGAACCAATCCATCACTCCAGATACGCGGTATGTGGATCTGGTGACAATCAGGTGCGCATAATCAGTCTGGGCGCCGGTCCTGAAGAGAAACATCAGGTGTCGCACTCGCAAGATATCACATGCCTGGTAGCAACGCCGGATTCTCAATACCTGATCACTGGTTCACGCGATATGAGCTTGAAAGTTTGGCAACTAGCCGGTGGCAAACTCTCCCAGGTGTTGGTCGGTCATACCGACCATGTGACTTGCGTAGCAGTCGCGGTACTCGACAAGTCTATAGTAGTATCTGGCTCCAGGGATGCCAATTTGATAGTCTGGGATATCAACACTGGTGCCGATTTGCATACTCTCGTAGGTCATTTGGGCTATGTGACCTGCGTGCGTCTCTCCGGTGACGGCACTTTGGCCGTTTCCGGAAGCGAGGATAAGAGCCTCATCGTCTGGGATACTAAAAAGGGTACCCCTCTCAGTTCCATTATGCTACACGTACCGGTTTTAGGAGTCGAAATGTCTACCGATTGCTCCAGAATGGCAGTACATTTATTGGAGCATAAATGCATGCCTATTTTATGTCTGCATAATACTCCAGCGCAATACGTCAAATTGCCACCGTACGTGGCCCCGCGGGATTTGAGACCACCAGGACCGAAACGACCAGCCAAAAGGTTGCTGAAGAAAGAGGTGTCTTTAGACACTTACACCTGGCAGCGAAAGTATGGGCATCTTACATCAGGTTATTACTTTTATATATTTCTAATATCGTTCGGAGATTGTTATCAATTCTCCTTAAGCATATTTATGAAAAAATAAGGATTTAACTTGATATGCTTTGCATTTATTTTCGTAGGTATCATAGTTTCAAGTATCGAGGAACGATTGAAACGTCGTTTTAGTGTGAGCGCATCAATGGAAGAGATCAGCCAAGCTGGTTTAGCCGGTTCTCAATCTGGCCTAGGTCCTGAACAGGCCGCTTTAGCACAATCTCAACATTTTGATCAACTAGAGGCACTTTGGAACAAACAGTCACCACCGCCAAGACCACGTGGCCTAGTCCGGACATTAACGAAACAAAGTTCACTTCAAGCTACCCGAATATCCGACTCTGAAGAAGAAGAAGGTAAATACGATATCTTTTATTTATACATAATTTGTTTGAGCAAAGATTTACTTTTTATGATAAGACGTATAAAGATAAGGAAAAGAATATGTATATATAGTAAGATATTGTATTGCAGATATACCGGATTAAATGGCAAAATATTTTCTATCGACAACCTTCGGTTGATTGTCGAATATATTTAAGTTACAAAATGTCCTTCCGTGTCATTCGATGCAATAAATAAAGATATACCAGAGGTAATAGACTAGAACAAAATGTAAGATTTGTTCCATTACTTTTGTATTAAATAGTTTACCTGTATTTTATTTTATTATCTGCCCATTATATATTAATTCAATATTTTATACAATATTAACATTATTATATAATACACAACATCATATAATATCAACATAATAAGTTATACCAAACATAAATACTATTTATTTATTCGTTTCTTGACTGTATGTGTGTGTAGTTTGATAATATTTTGCGATAATTCTCCATGCTTTTGGTGCCATAAAACCTTCGGGAGGATCTTCACCATTTTTTGCCAAATCTAATGTAAAAAGAAATACAAAAAATAAAAATATCTTTATAAATCTTGTAAAAATAAGCCACAAATATACAATAATATAAAATTATTTAAATTATAAATAAAAAAATTATAATATATAGAATAAAAATTTACTGCGCATTTTGGTGCCAGAAATAAAAACGAAGTCTTGTTGCCGTTCAGCTTCGAAGAAAGACATTTTCTTCGTTTTAGTATCGTAAGCAGCTACTTTAAAAGGAATAATTTCGAGACTTTGTAAACCTGGTGCCATTGAAAGGACACGTGCACCATGAGTGGCATCGTAAAGATTGCCGTCTGGTGTGACGGATTTATCAGGATGAGGAATGCCAGCGGGATCACGTCCGACAATGTAAAAATTTGCTCCTGCGATCATGCGAGCTTTGGCATGCCATTGCACCTAAATAATGTAAATCACGATAAGTGGCTGAACATTTTTTTCAATTGATCATTAATGATTTTTACATATTTCAGGTATTGCGCATTATATATTGTTCAAAACGTTAGGAAAAAATATACTGACTTCTGAGGGACCGGCGTAACACATAGGGCTAGGAAAAATAGCGAGAATAGTATCCTTATGTAAGACATTTTCTTCGAGGATAGCCTGATGTTGTTGTATCCTAACAGGTAGAGGAACATCGTCGTCTTTAGTCCATCCGCCTAAAGGATGAAGGAGAAGAACTGGTTTTTTGAAGCTATATTCTTCGAGACGTCGTCTAGTATCCTGATACAACGAGATGTAGAAATAACGAACGAGTATTGCTGTTTGCAAATACTTTGTTATTTCGTGAAATAAATATCAACCTGCATAAGTAACGCGTGTCCGTTGTGAACAGGATTTCGCAGTTGAAAAGCAAAAACCGCATCGGCGCCAATTTCCCTGCATTTAGTTCTGATCTCGTTAGGCGTCAGTCTGTAATGATCCAGCCCGTCATTCCATTTAATTCTTTCGAGCACTTCCAAATCCCCGCCGACCAACCAGTCGCCAGAGTCTCGGATTAATTTAACATAAGGATGCCTGGGATCATTTGTGCCGAATTGACGGCAGCAACGTTCTTCTTTGCGGTGGAGATAAAATTCCGGATTGCGTAAGACGGCGATGTCCTTGTCCTGATATCTAAGTACGAGCGCGGTCGCATCGAAACAGCGTTCTTTATCAGAGGTGCTCACAGCGAGAACAATAGGTATCGATTGGTTGATCGAAACGTCGTTCTCGTACAAGCAGTTAAAATGCAGCACCTATTAAAAATAACAATGCTTTTATACGTTTAATACAGCGGATTAAAAATGAACTGAAACTTACTTGAAGATATTCGTTTTCCCTCATAAATCCTTTCAAAGGCGCTGCCCATCCTTCAGCGAGAACTTGTAACCATTGCACATCTAATTTTCTGATTTCCAAAATTGGAAGAGCCTTTATTTCCTTCTGGACATCATTCAATCTATCCTCTTTTACGAATAATTCTAGAAAGGGCTCAAGTTCGCATATCTTTGGTATGATTTGTTTGCGTTGAAGAAAATTGATAACGATATCAGTGGATTGTTGAACAGTCGTGTTCTCTGTGTCGACAGTGAGATCAGGTTCGATAGGTACATCATAATTTTGATCGATACCGGTGAAACCCTTAATGATACCCTGACGTGCTTTCTTATAGAGGCCTTTGACGTCACGGGCCTCGCAGATCTGAAGGGATGCGTCGATGAATATCTCGAAGAAGGGCAGATTGGCGTTCTCGTGAATTTCTCGTGCCATTTTTCGGTCTGCCGCGAACGGCGAGACGAAGCTGCAGAGGGCAATGATGCCGGCGTCTGCGAAAAGTCTCGCGACCTCAGCAACGCGACGCACGTTCTCCTCGCGATCTTCTTTGCTGAAGCCAAGATTACGATTCAGACCTGTGCGCAAGTTGTCACCATCCAAGCTGTACGCGGGAATTCCCTGCTCCAGGAATGTCGAATAAAATACCGTGAAAGTGGAGCAACAAGTTATATATATATATAAGCGATTATACGCTGTAATAACGCGGTACCTGAGAAACGAGATATTCCTCAAGTTGAAAAGAGATAGAAGTCTTTCCGGCACCTGAAAGTCCCGTCATCCAAATTGTGCATCCACGAAATCCTCGAACGGAACCGATCGCTTGTCCCCGTTTCGTTCTGGATACATGATGCACTTGAGACAACACGTTGGTCGCTATCGCCTGCGCCTGCGATAAGTAATATATTTTCTATTAACGTTTTCATCAACTTCACCACTTCGTGGATATTTTTTTCGATATATATATATATATATATATGCATAAATTTTATTATATCTCACTTCTTTCGGAGAATTCGAAATCTCCAGAATCCGTCGTTCGAAGATACCCATTTTTCTGAAAACACTTTTTGTTTCTGTATACTTATTTAATCGCGCTTAATAGTTATGTAATAATTTATAATGTAACGACTTTTTTTAAATTTATTATTTTCGTATAACTGTATCGTTATCGGATTATATCGGGAGACACACGGTACATCTGAATCTCACGACGGATGACAGAAAACTGTTCTCGGTGTACGAAACCTAAGATGCTGCTAGAAGCGAGAAAGTTCGAAGAAAGTCACTTCGAAGTCACTTCCGGGAATCGAGAAGTCCAAACACTTATACAAAAGGTTGTTGTCGTGTAAATGCACGTAACTGTGTCATATATTGCATATTACATATTAAATTTTTTAAATATAATTTTTGCGTATTTCAATTAAACTAATTTAACTCAAATTAGTATTTCAAATCAGTTTAAGTAGCTTATCTTATCACAAAAGTAAATAGACAAATAAAGTTATACATACAGAATATTTTCACGAGATATTGCAGTTATTTGTTTATAGTGAAGTATTTGATGCGAATATATGTATATACACACGAAGGAGTGTATAAATTCACGATATAGCATTGTTTATAGTAAAAAATAAATAAGAAAAATTATATATAACATTTTTTTTATATGAGATACTATTTCTCTGGGGTCAGATCAAATTCGCAAGTTCGCCAAATATACCTATGTTGTGATTGACCTGTAGCTATTTTTGTGTTTATTACTTATTAATTATTTACTTTAGAGTATTTAATTGTTAATATATATACATATAAACAAAATAAAATAAAAAATCAGCAGAATGCTACTGATTTTTTATTTTATTTTGATCGCAATAATTCCTTTTTTATTACAGAAGGCACATCCGACGAATTGAATAAAATAACTACGAAATGATCGTTAATTAAAAAACTAGATATTTAAATTTCAAACTTAATTGGATTAATTGAAAAAATGTGTACAATTCAAAATAATAAAATTTTCTTAAATTCTTTCATCAACTTAAAACGGAAAAAAGAATGACTATTGCGTTTTAAAAAATCATCCGCAATTCATGGAATTTAATAGATATACATGAATTTTTTAAATAAAAGTTATTAATATTTAAGACTAAAAAAAATATGAATAAAACATACAAATTTATAAATAAAATATTTTAAACAAAAAAAATATTTTACTGTACTAAAAGAAAACAAAGAAAAATTATTAACGACTCGAATTATCTTTCGAGTTTTAATTCTCGTTAAAGTTATAGTGACTATAGTAAGAGTGGAAACATAAGCGGTCTTCTTCGTGACTGATTAGTGAATGTAAGTGAATAGGTGAAATCATTGTTTATATAGGTAGGGGTATTCTTATATTTTTGAAGATAGTACCATTTTTTACGAACATCGGTTTGATAGACGGTAACGACATCATTACGTTAATTATCGTTTTACAGGATTTGTACAAAAGATGCTGTACGAATGTATGGAATAATAAATCAATAAATAATATTGTTTTATTACTTATTTGATTTATTCATGTGTATTCTAATTCTATCTTAATAAATAATAACTTAATAACGATAGTAACAATAATAAATTATAGTAATTTCATACTATCCGTATACCAACATTAATAAAATCTAAATGTAAAAATGAGATATCTCACTAATTGATAAAATGCCCAATGATATATATTTTATCAAATAGCACTATAAAATGTGTTGAGAATTTTGCGGTTTAACTACTCATTTCGTTTATTTTTATTAAACGTACATACATCTTTACGTTTTGTGTATAATGGCTTTAAAGTGCACTGGCCTACATTTTATATCGCATACTTGATATGTATATTACAAGTCAATTAAATTATCTTAATTTTGGCAACGCATTTAAAGAATGATGTACTTCAGTAAAAATATACGCATCAAGATAATTAATCCAATAAACATTATCATGTACATGTTTTCACTCATCGCTAAAATTAAAATAATTTAATAAAAAATTATTAAGTTAATATGCGTATCAAGTGCACGATATAAACTGCAGGGCCATAATGCGCACCAGTTCTTATATCAATAAAGAATACTATAAATCTGAAATTAATAACGTTATTTTGTTTATGAAGTAATTATTACTGTGGTTACTATATACATATTAACATAATTAAGAATCACATATTTATTTTTGTAATTTTGTTATTTCGATTTTGATAAAACATGTTAATTACTATATAATGTTGCGTTATACTACGTTGAAGTAATAAAAAATTATGTTATATTCATGTCACATTTTTATTCTGTGTGTGAAAACATTTTAAAAACTATTTAATTAGTTATAACAATTTATTCCCACAATTTGAAAACTACGCGGGCGAATTTTGCTCATTTCCGGCAGGATTGAAATATGGCGTTTTTCCGGTTTCATATCTTAACTCTTACGACTTACGTAGAATCACTTGTATCATGGTTAAAATGAATTTTTTTTCTTGTATTTTCGTTTTCATTAAAAATGCCGGCAATTCGTAAGTTGTTTACGTTCAGTATCTCAAAGACATGTGTTGACAAAAACTGCATGTAATTGAGCGTCATAACGCTTAATATATAAAATATCCGATACGTGCAGGTCGGTTAAACGTACATTTGTCTTATTTTACGCGAAGTGATACAGAGTTCATATGCGTGAAATTGTATGAATATTATGTGCCCCATCGAGTGCTTGCTTTATTTTGAAGTAAATTAATTGTTTCAATTATCACAAAATGGAAAAACTTTGTCCAATATGTGAAAAGAATGGTGTTGAGAGAAGACTCAAGGCATTTCAGATTAGTCTGGAAGAAGCGGTGTGGTCCTGCGAGTCGGTTGAAGTAAACAAATTCTTCTCGTTCCTTTTCTGTGTATTTTCTCGAAATCTAGATTGTTTTTCATTAAGAAACACAAATGACATAATGTATCAAAATAAATTATTACATCCGTGTTATTTTTATTGTTTATCGACGTTAAGCAAAGATGAAATCGTTGCGCTCTATCAGTTGCTTCCCATTTACACACAAGTGAAACTGAGTCTGAATCTGAAGTGAGCCGAGTATGAAATACTCAGACGTCACTACTTGTTTACTTTGGTAAAATTAACAAATAACAACATAGGTTTATAACCTAAATTTTAAAGTGAGTATGAGGCTCAGTAAAATATATGATCTTTGATCATGCAGTTTGTAGGTAAAGACCTCAGTTGAAATTCATCGCATTCAACTTAAGTTATGACGTCACAAGTGAGAATTATCTGAGAAATGTGTAAATGAAAAGCAACTATTGTGTCTTTTGCTGGAAAATACCACTAACCTACTTGTGCTTATTGCTTCTTATTTCTTGCTTTTTATATCTTACTATTTTTCCTCTTTGCGATCGTTTTATCATGTTTCTCATCTCTTCAATGTTCATCAAATTTTATTCACGCAACAAGAAACAAAGAAACAGGGTAAGAAGTAAAAAGCAAGAAACAGAAAGCAAAATGCATAATTATAGATTAGACTTTACATTTATGCTAATAATTCTGTTTTATATTTTAGTGTAGCTGGCCGATTGGTTACGAAGAATTGACATTCTTTCCTAGATCAGCTTTCTCGATCTATGAGGAAGAACCAAGTCTTGTTAAAGAGGATATGTCTGTGTTGGAATGTGAGTTTTATACACCACCTATAACTCCCCCAAAAAAACGTTTCAAAGAGATGACAGAGGCAACGAGTGCTGAATATTCATCATGTCCTACAATGGAAGACAAAATGGAAGTATTGTCTAAATGTGAATTAATTGCTTCAACGAAAGAATCTACTATTTCTAATGAATTATTTGACCCTAATGAACTATTTAACTCACTTGAATTAAAAGACATTAACTCCAAAGAAAGCAGAAGCATTCCGAACAAACAGTCTGTAATTGTTAGGGCACGACCCAAGATAATCAATGTTGAAAAGATTAATATTAATCTTAAGATTTGTTCTAATATTGAGCATAATATTGGTGTAAATAGAACATTACTGGAGCATAATTATTCGCGTACGGATACAGATGAAATGGAGACTTCTGATATATCTAATAACGAACATACAGAGTTTAAGTCAGCAATACATACTTGTTGATTTTAAATTTAATGGTTATATTAACCGCCCATAGTAAACTTAAATCAAGATTAAAGCTAATCTTCGTAAAAATGGATATTAGTAAATATAGGCATACTTTTTTCATAATTAAAATTTTGAGTTATTTAAATTTTAAAATTTTATTCATCATATATAACCGTTCCTCTTTTTGTTCATCAAAGCTTAAGGGGTTATATACGTTTAGAGGGGTGAAAAAAGCGATTTTTTAAGGATTTTTTTTTAAATAAAATGAAACCATATAAATGACAAATGAAGGGCTCAGAGTCAAATATTTGGCACTGAGTCCTTCATTTGTTATTTATTGTTTTATACTTATAGAGCCTTATAACTTATATTATTTTTGAAACCATATACATATGTTTAAGTTTATATATCCAATAAAGAGTTATATTTAAAGTACATTTCAAAATTTTATCGTACAAAAATATTCAATAATTGTGAATCTATGGCTGATGTACAGAGACATGTTTAAAAAGAGTGATTTTGCGGTGAGCAGCAAGTTGGCAGAAACTCATCTGAAATTAGATATCCAAAAAAATTATTAGTATATGACAATAGCTAGTGTTTAATCGTTCGGTTTTGGAAAATATTGATTAGAAATAAAATAGCGGCTCATTAAAAAAGAGTTTTCGATTTTTACCTAAAAAATTGTTTTTTTATAAAGAAAAAACGGTCTATATCGAGCGAAATTTAATTGTTCTTTTTTTGTTAATAAAAAGAACTACGCATTTAAAACATAAATCCTTCGATTAAACACAAGATATTCGTGTCCAAAATAAGTAAAAAAATTTTAGAAAGATCGATTCATCAGTTTTTGAGATATTTTGCTCACCGACTTTAAAAATGTAGTTTTAAGAAAAACGCATTTAAAGTTTAAAAATCAGAGAAAATGTATTAAAAAATTTTTTTCTAGTTATTATACATGGTACTAGCTATTCCAAGCCCATACAATAGCTTTTCTACAGCAGTAGCAGCGTTCAAAGTCTCAATTTGCCTTTGTCTGCGATTCGTACTTGTTTACTCTGCTATGCTCTCTGCTCAGCGATAGATACGCACGCTGCGTCTTTGCTTTGAGTATAGCGATGCGAATTTTCCTAAAAAGCCTAAGCTGACGCCCATAGCATTCAAAATGTATAAAAATGCTTGAGAGCCGTCATTAAAAGTGCAGGCAGCAATATAAGCAGTTATTTCAATAATAATGCTAGTACTAACTTTCAGACTGATTTTACATACAAGCTGATTATAGCTATCATTACTATTTTGTGTGATTCCTCCCACACATCTTTCTAATAATGTTTTTTTACTTAAATAGTAAAGTATCTTTTATCCTTGTTCAACATTCGATGAACAACAAGGATAAAAGATACTCGGAGTTGACAGAGTCGAGTTTTGGAACGCATCCCTGCTCGGAGCAACGGTCAAAACGCTCTCGGGCGCAGATACACAACAGCCCGTATCTCTGGAAATATTTGTCGTATTGATTTAAAACTTTCAGGGAATATTCTTCTAAATACCTGTTTTTAGAGATTATCATTTTTGAAAAATCAATTTTAAAAAAATGTTAAACATATATAACCCCTTAAATAACTTCCTGTAAATGTTCATAATTTCCATCATATATAGGCAGATTAATTATTACATTGTTAAAAGGATAATAAGTGTAAATGTAATAACGTCATAAAATGTTATTTATAATGTTATTTCTTATAACAGTTTAATATGATAGCTTCATTACTATTATAGTGTTTTCTCTTGGCTGCACCAGTGTAGGGTGATTGCATCAGTTCATCTTTTTTCCTTTTCCTTTCTCCTGGAGAAAAAAGGAAGAAAGATGAACTATTGCAAAAGTTCAGCAATAAAGAACAGACTTACTGTCTGAGTGTTGCACTGGTGCAGCCAAGAGAAAACGCTATTAAACATCTTCTATTTTGCTACATAAAGACCTGTTATAATCTGCAATCTAATCCCCTTTATTACATCTTTCAGTCTTCCCTCTTTCTTTATTCAATATAAGTTATTAGATTAAATAATAATTATTATAAGTTAAACTGACGTCAACTCCCTAACATATTTAATCAATCATCATTTAAGTCTATAGGTGAATGCTTGTCTTCGTTAAGAATATCGTCCAATAGTGCTTGTCGTTGTACGAAATATTCTTTGTGGTTTGGTTTGTTGTATCCAAGTCAATTGTACCATTTACATTGACTAGCATGTTTACAGTGTTTGATAGTGTCTCTGCGCCAACATTTGTTTCTATCTCATTCACTGTTGCATCCTGTGGTAATTTATTATTCTTATTCTGATTGTAGTGTTGTATTGCTGACTTAAATAAAAAACTTACTTCAACCTTGAGAGTTATGCTTACTAGATGGAGAACAAAAGAATATATTGATATGCCGAAATATGGAATATTATATTATAGTGATGGATCGCTTCCGAGAGCTTATGGTTTGCCGAAAATTCACAAACCTGATTGTCCTGTTAGAATCATTGTGTCTTCAGTGGGCAGTCCTTTACATTCTTTAACTACTTTTTTAAATAACATTCTTTTTAAAACTATTCCTAAAGCCGATAGTTATATTAAAAATAGTTTTCAGTTAGTTGATAAATTAAAAACAATAAGAACTTCATCATATCATAAACTAATTTTGTTAGATGTAATATCTCTTTTCACAAACGTTCCAACAGATATGGTCATAAATTTTATAAATTAATATTGGAATTTTATTTCTAAGGATTGTCCTCTGGCAAAGAATGAATTATTAGATGTAATTAGATTCATTTTAGATTCATCATATTTTACATTTGATTATAAGATTTATAAACAATGTTTCGGCACTCCCATGGGCTCTCCTTTATTACCTATCATTGCTGATTTAGTAATGAGAAGACTTGAAATGTCCTTGATGTCATGTAATATGGATATTTTGTTTTATTTTAGATATGTGGATGATATCTGCACTGCAGTTTTATCTGAAAAAAATAGACTCCTTCAGGGTTTTACTTTTTCCATCTCCGTCTCCAATTCACATTAGAAATTGAAGACACAAAATTATAATTTTTAGATATTACTAAATATTTTAATAATTAATAATAATTTTGTGTTTGATTGGTATCGTAAACCCTTTTCAAGTAGATTTTTAAACTGTCTTTCAAACCATCCTATTTCTCAAAAGAAAGGCACGATTTATTCGTTGGTTGATAGAGCTTTTATACTTTCTGACTTTAATTTTTACATAAAAAATCTAACTCTTATCATTAACATTTTATTAAACAATGACTATCCTTTACCTTTTATTTTTGACGCAACCAACTATTAAAACACCTGATAAAAAATAATTATACATCAAAAGTAAATTAAGTAACCAACAACATGGATGACAATAAAAAAATGACATCTTGGCTTACTGTACCATTCATACCATCACATACAGAAAAATTTAAACATTTAAATAACAATGACATCAGGGTATCATTTCATAGTCCTAACAAAATGCGTAAATATATTAAAGTACATAAGGATGCTCGTCCCCATACATCTAGAAATAATGTGGTTTACAAAATCCAGTGTAACAATTGCGATGCTTATGTCGGACAAACGGGAAGACAATTAAAAACTAGAATTAACGAACATCGTAGCCATATCAGACACAATACATCCACTCGATCGGTTATCACTGAACATAGACTAAATTACGATCATGAGTTTCAATGGGATAATATTAAAATTTTAGATGAAGAACCTTGTTACAGAAAACGCATAGTATCTGAGATGCTTAATATTAAAAAACAAAAATATAGTTTAAATTTACAAACTGACACCGAAGGTCTCCACAATGCGTATATACCCATTGTAAATAAAATATGATCTTTCAATATCGTTTACTTGTCTTCTCGCTCAGTCTGCTCTAATACAACTTAATAATTACTATATCTCTCTATATATAATGAACATAAATAGTTTTTTGTTCAAATTTGCAACGTATTATCATTATTTTTTATTTTATATATTAATGCATACTAAAGTGTTATCTACATCTACTATATTTAAACTAATGGACAGATTTTGGCCGGTATTCTAGTCAGTTCTTATTTGAAGACTGTCTTAAGACGCGAATGCAGCCCTTTGGCCGGTATTCATAGTCGGTTCTTATATTTCAAGATTGTCTTAAGTAATGTCTTAAGATGCTAAAACGATCCTCTGATTGGTTCGTAACTCGTCAAGAATGAACTTAATACGGTCTTGAATATAAGAACTGACTATGAATACCGGCCTAGGAGTCGAAACTGGTTACTGCAGTATCCGAGAATGGTTTGAAATGGATTAAAATGGATTCAAATTTTCAGAAATACGGATTCATGAATGTTAAAATGAATCCTTTTCAATCCGAATACGTTTTTATTCATTTATAGGAATTGCATGGAACATATCTGTATACTTTTCAATCATAAAATAATATTAGCTTTTTCAGTGCGTTTGTGACCATAGTGAATACTGTTCAATTCATAGTTTTGAATAGGAAACGCAGTTTTTCAATCCAGTTGATCCAATTGAATCTAATTGAATCCAATTGAATTCAATTGAATCCACAAAAAAGTATTCGCTATTTAAAATACGAATTCGAATAGACAAAATCCAATCCATTCTCGGATACTGGGTGGTTATTTTAAGCACTATTTTTTAAATTAGTTTTAAGTCAGATATTTTTATGTAAACCGTAATTTAATATATTATTTGTAGTCTTATTTTAGAATAAATATGTCAACAGTTATATTTTATTTTTAATTAATTTTAATTTGACTCTTCGCCCTTTTATCGTTATTGATTATTGTAATATAACCATGTTACGGCGTGTTCAGATTCCCACCCGAGTGCTCCCTGGGTGTCATGTCATCCTTGTTTAACATTTGGCAAACAATAAGGATAGAAGGATACCTGAGTGGCACTCGGGTGGGAATCTGAACATAGCCTTGAGTGTATTTGGTACGACGACCGCTGCGACCGCTCACTGAATGCTTAGTGAACTCTTGCATGTGATTGACATATTCCGTTAGATCTAAAAATATAAACTAAACAAAGGCCTAGTTTACATCGTGCAATTGATACGGGTACTAACTAGTATAACTTTCTATTGAATTATCTTAATTTTAGCGTTATGTGTAAACATATACATGATATGTAAATGTAATTAATTATTTTGATGCATATTTTACTAATTTAATACATTATTCTTTAAATACATTACTGAAATTAAGATTATTTAATAGAAAATTACTAATTAATAGTATTAATACGCGTATCAAGTGCTCGTTGTAAAAGGAGTTAAATACAAGAGCTCACTGAGCGCTCAGTGAGAAGTTGTACATACCGAATACACCCAATGGCCTCGTTCAGCGGACTCAACAGTTGAGTGAGTTTGTTATTAGCTCGCTGTTATTAGTGTATTCTTTTAGATCATCCAATAAAAATTTTAGATCTAGACTCTAATGACTCTAGTAAGAAAGATCATCGCACGATTGGCTAACAAAGAGTTAATAGAGAAACGGTGCAACTTCAAAAATATCCATTAGACAGCCAATCGCATATTAATTGGCTACGTTTTTTCATGCTACTCCATCCGCCATATTTTTTTTGGTTTAAGTTTATTGCTCTTAAGTACTACGTTTTGTGTTCGTAAAACCCAAGACACAATGCGAGGGAATAGCGATAGCGATAAGTTTTAATTTATCAGAAATCGAATACACCGGAATATACATTTTTGATAGGTTGAAACTTATCGCTATCGCTATTCCCTCGCATTGTGTCTTGGGCTTAAAGCTATATCCACACAAACTTGCATAACCGCATAAACGGAATGCATAATGAAAATTATCTAATCACATTTTACGTGCATCTCTATAAGGGAAATGCGATTGGATAATTTTCTTTATGTACGCAGTTATGCAAGTTGTGTGGATATAGCTTCACAGTTCGTAATTTGGTGGTGGCAGCACATGTCCTATTTATTCTATGTTCTGAACCAACATATCACAACATTTTGTGTTTAAGGCTTAACCTAACATTTTTGTTGGAATAGTCGACCAAAGACAGTCTTGGCGGTCTTAGCTGATTATTCAAGATGGATTTCCTCGAGTATCCAGACATTTTCGCTGAGGTTAAGGGCACAATGGTAAGAATTCTTAACCGCTTTTAAAGCAATTAAACAATATCGCGTAATTGATTCTTGATCTGATGAGCTAAACACCTTTTTTATCCGTTCTGAGTTGCCACGTAAAGGCAAATTGTTTTCGAGTTACATGAAATTCGTCAGTATTTAATCAGTTTCGATTGTAGCTTTATTAAAAATAATACGAATGATTGATTTTACATTTTCTTTTTCGTACGTTAAGGCTCTGGCCTGTGTTACACCTCTCTCATGTGCTTGTGGTGCGCACGTTGGTTATTCAGTTGCTACAAGCCATGGGGGACCTACAGTTTTTAATGCCGGTTCCAAATAGCGAATTTTTTCGAGAGGTGTTTCTATGGGCAAGAATACTCTCGGAAGATTGTCAGCCTTTTCCGAGAGGAGACACAAGCATGAATATTTTGATTTTTACTAGAAATCGAACCCAGGACCTGTGGCATGGCAGATCATTGTGCACATCTGCCATGCTATGCTTGTGCTCATTTTACATTTTTATAATAAGAAAAAATGTAATCAATAATGAAAGCTAATTAAGAAGAAAATGAACAATATATACAATTATAAATATAAATTACACCAATAAAAGTAAATTAACTAAAAGAAACAATCTGCTATTGTTAGTCAAAGCAAATCTTGATAATATTTATATGACGAGACACTCGCACATACACACAAATATATATATATATATGCAAACATATTTTCCAATTTCATAAATTGTGCATCAATTTAGTTTATCAAGACTTGAAACACAAACTGAAGCTGAAATATTAATCATCTTTTTTGTAGGTTTTTTTTAAGATGCTTATTTTTTATCATTATTATTAAATTAATGATTAATCTAATTTGAGTTCTTAATATTTCAGTTAAAATATATTTGCAAAAATTTACATATGAATGTTAAGCACCAAGATCTGCTTTAACTGAAAATAAGATTATTTTTCTTAATTGATTTATATAATATATATTTATTATATCAAATCTTATATTTATTATTATCTTATTAATAATAATTGTTTTACAGACACCAGGCAGGTTGAAGTTGACTGATCAGCACATAATCTTTAAGAATCAAAAGACTGGGAAAGTCGAACAGATTTCAGCTTCTGATATAGAGATGGCAAACTACCAAAAATTTATTGGAACCTGGGGTCTTCGGCTCTTTTTAAAAAATGGTGCTTTGCATCGCTTCAAAGGCTTTAAAGAATCTGAACAAGAAAAGATTGCAAAGTTCTTTGGTACCAATTACAAGAAAGATATGTTGGAAAAGGAGCTGAGTTTAAAAGGTTGGAACTGGGGTACTGCAAAGTTTCGCGGATCAGTCTTGAGTTTTGATGTTGGTCATCATACTGCTTTCGAGATACCTTTGCATGATGTATCACAGTGTAATACAGGAAAGAATGAGGTAACATTGGAACTTCATCAAAACGATGACGCTCCGGTCAGCTTGATGGAGATGAGATTTCACATTCCTGTTAGTGATAGTGCTGATCAAGATCCTGTCGAGGCATTCCATCAGCAGGTGAAAAAAGATTTAGACAACTTTTTAGATGCACTTATGAATATATTTACAGACTTAATAACAGAAGAATAATTTATGTCTTGATTACAACAGGTGATGGATAAGGCATCTGTAATCAGTGTAAGTGGCGATGCGATTGCCATATTCAGGGAAATTCACTGTTTAACGCCACGTGGTCGTTATGACATTAAGATCTTCCAGACCTTCTTTCAACTGCACGGCAAAACCTTTGATTATAAAATACCTATGTCCACTGTATTGAGACTCTTCTTACTTCCACACAAGGATAATCGTCAAATGTTCTTTGTTGTGAGCTTGGATCCTCCCATAAAGCAAGGTCAAACGCGATATCATTATCTAGTACTCTTATTCAATCAAGAAGAAGAGACTTCCATCGAGTTGCCATTTACCGAAAAGGAATTAAAGGAAAAGTATGAAGATAAACTGACTAAAGAATTATCGGGACCAACATATGAAGTGCTGGGCAAGGTAAGTAAAAAAAAGCTTTCCAGTTTCTGTATTTTTATTTTAATGTGAAATTATATGTTTATAGGTAATGAAGGTAATTATCAATCGAAAATTAACTGGCCCTGGACATTTCACTGGTCATACCGGGACACCTGCTATTAGCTGTTCTTTCAAAGCTGCAGCAGGATATCTATATCCTCTCGAGCGAGGTTTTATTTATGTACACAAACCTCCAATACATATCCGTTTCGAAGAGATAGCTTCATTGAACTTCGCGCGCGGTGGCGGATCAACTAGGTCTTTTGACTTCGAGATCGAACTTACGAGCGGTGTGGTACACACGTTTAGCAGCATTGAAAAAGAGGAATATGGTAAATTATTTGACTTCATCACGTTGAAGAAATTGCGTGTCAAGAACCGTGGTAAGAGTGACAAGCCCAAATACGACGAAGACTTTGGTGATAGCGATCAAGAGGACGAACCGGACGCCTATTTGGCACGAGTCAAGGCAGAAGCACAGGAACGCGATGGTGAGGAAAATCAAGACTCTGAGGAAGGCTCGACCGATGAGGACTTCAATCCGAATCAAGATGAAAGCGATGTTGCCGAGGAATACGACAGCAATCCCAATAGCTCTGATAGCGAAGATTCAGATGCCTCTGGGGCTAGTCACAAAAAGGACAAGAAAGACAAGAAAGAGAAGAAAGAAAAAAAAGAAAAGAAGTCGAAGTCAGCAAAAACCGTATCGGAGAAGCCGCGAAAGCAGAGGAAACCGAAGAAGGAGAAAGATGCAAACAAGCCAAAGAGACCTCCAACGGCATTCATGTTGTGGTTAAATAGCACGCGCGACAGTATTAAGGCGGACAATCCAGGAATGTCTATAACAGAAATCGCGAAAAAGGGAGGTGAGTTGTGGCGAGAGCTCAAAGACAAGTCTGAATGGGAAGCAAAGGCAGCCAAAGCTAAAAAAGATTATACGGCGTCGATGAAAGAATATCAAGCGAGCGGGGGCGGTAAAGAAAAAACTAAAGAAAAGAAGCCAGAGAAAAAGAAGGAAACGAAAAAGGATTCGCCTAGCAAACAAATGTCTGGTTCCGGTTTCAAGAGCAAAGAGTACATTAGTGATGACGATAGTAGCAGCAATGAAAGTAAGAGATCTGAAAAGAAGGCAGAATCCGACGACGATGAAAGCGAGGAAGAGAAGGGTAAAAAGAAAAAGATTGAGAAGAGGCCAATAGAAGATACTGGAAAGAAAACAATGAAAAAGGCGAAACGAGATCAGTCGGATGAAAGCGATGCAGAGGAACCTATAGAGAGTACTCCATCTTCGTCTGATTCAGAATCTAAAAGTGATTAATAAATGTTACAGAATTCAAATGGGTATTTTTATAATTAGTTTACACGTACCACTTATCGAAATAAATGTGTACATTCCCTTATTAAAATATTTATATTCACAATCACAAGGGGATGAGCATTTAATCAATATTTGTACAACTGTTTCTAGTATAATTATATTTTAAAATAATGTATAACTTTAAATATAACAAATGTATTAATAATATTAAGATTTGAATGGTACGAAAACAAATAACAATTTAGTGCCATGGTTGAATACATTTATTCTACTTTTCTCTTTGCGTAAATGTACTTTTTTTCTTTCTTTGAAAAAATATATAAAGGAAAATTTTTTTATTTACTAGCTTCATTTCTAAATTATTTATTTCTATGTTGCACAGTGACATTTACAACAATTAATGTTATTCTTTTTTCTGTTTAGTTTTGTCTCTATAAAATGTGATTCTTTAAGAAAAAAAAATCAAAATTGTAATAAATTGCTAGAATTACACTAGTTAAATTTGCTGTTAAATATGACATATACATATATACATTTACACAGTGCACAGATACATTATATGTACATAGTTTCTCTTTGAAGGGTACTTTTTCCTCAGTTGGGTAAAAAAAAATCGATTTTTTTATTGCATAAATCGATAGCTCTACATGTGTAGAATAACGTGTAAAAATTTCAAAGTGAAATTCTTAATGGTTAAAAAGTTATGAGCTCCTAAGCAAGTCGGGTCCGGACCGGCGCCGAAAAAAAATGGTCCGTTGCAACGAAACTTTAGAAACATTGCAGAATTTTGAAGAAATGGAGGATATTCTGTATGGTCCTGGAATAGCTGACTAGCTGTAAGTATTCAAATTTAAGCATTTATATCAACGAAAATTATACTTGAAACTTTAAACGCGTTTTCCCGAAAACCACGTTTTTCGACCTGACGGAAGTTCTAACTCACGCAATTTTTAACGAATCACCTCCATTATTTTTTTTTTACATATACAAAACAAGTCTGTGCACGGAGTAGACTAGAATCGTATTGATATATGCAATATTTAATTTTTTATAGACAAAAAAGTATCAAAAATTTTTGTTGGTAATATTAGTAATCTAGTGAGTTGTCGTGATTGTAAGCGCTGGAAGAAGTATGCGTTTAATATAAATAGCGCTTAACGAAGTTTTGATGTTCAATTATTATCTGTTCTTTTGTTCTTTCTTCATCATTCTGATTCTGTTCTGCCCTGGACTGTTTCACGTTTCTTGGTTTGAATAAATACAAATATTTAACTCGATTATAAAAATGTTAAATATTAATTTACAACAATTTTGACAAAAAATGAACTTTTTTTTTTAATAGCCGCCATTTTGTGAATTTTTGTTCGATTTAATTTATTCTAGTCTAATCCAGAATGACATTTGTTCTGAACTGAAAAATGTTTTTTTTTGTTTTTCAGATGATTTTTACGACCTGCAGGACTTCCGCCACGAAGACACTTTTTTTCGCACAGGTTGCCGTTTCCCCTTATCCCGCCGCTGCATATGCATTAAATTAACTGAAAAATTTTTTTCAATATACTTCAAAGTATGATAAATAAAGTACAAAAACTTTTAATGTTCCATATTCATTCGTTTTCCCGAAAAAAAATTCACAAAAATGACGTATATTTCGGGCCAACTGAGGAAAAAGTACCCTGAATACAACATTTCGATGTTAATGTTACAAGTGTGTAGAATATTTGGCAGCAGCACAGTGACTAGTTAATAACATAAACTAAACTGTTTAAGATACATATATTCAATTGATCTTTGTTAATAATATTATTTCACAATAAAAAATAGGAATGATAAAGTTGCACTGTTTGCATCGCCGACTTGTAAAAAAACTATGCAGGATTGAAAAATGAATGTGTGAATATTTTTTCGTCAACTATGTGGCTTTTTCTCTTTCTCGGTTTCCAAATAATTTGTTTCCATCTCTTTTAATTCAATATGGTGCTCCTTCATGGCTTTCTAAAACACGAGAGCGTAGAGTTATTAACATTATTAGCTTTTTGTGAGAATATGAAAATATTTTTTGAAATAATCATAATCTGACCTATGAGAAGGGAGAGCTTCTTAAGACTTACCGCTACACAATCTTTATAGACTTTAAGCAAAGAAGCGCACATTGAATCATTGGTATCCCCTTTTAAAAACTTTTCAGAGAACCAACTGTTGAAACAGGCGTCGTACTTCTGTTTCAACTCACTGCAATCCTCCATGTTGCACCCTCGCTCTTTTTACCCCCTCGCTCTCTCTCCTCCTTTCATGCGTTATATGCTTGCAGATTTCCTAAAGATAGAATCCTGCTTTAATTACCTTGACACACTGTTGATACATTTTGAATAAGTGCGAGCATGTGCTGTCACTCGTATCACCTTTCAAGAATTTCTCAGAGAACCATGTGTGAAAACAGATGTCGTATTGTCGCTTCAGATCGTTGCATGCCTCTCCTATGCTATTCATGAATGAATCCGTCAGCACTATTCTGAAATTAACAGGAATCAGATTTGTTGTCACGTTGGGACGCAACGTACACCAAGAACAACGAGTAAGAGACAACAGTGAAGGGTGCAAGGAGCACTCCGTATTTAACTATATTTAGCATTTACAGACATGGAGTTCACTGTGCTCCAGCAATACTTACCTATAGTCACGAATCACAGTGAAAACAGTTGAAGACTACCTAAACTTCGGTAGTATACTCGGATCGTGCCGATACAACCTCTTGAGATGGTCCAATTCTGCAGCGTTAGGTTATGAAATATTTTTGATAAGACCTAAGAAAGAGAGTATCAAAGTGAGTCCTTGTCTGAGTTTCAACTCTCACGCCAATTGGCTGGTTTGTCGCACGCTATAACGTGGCCCTAAGTACTGTGCTGCGTTCGGAAATATCACCCAAGTTAGTATCCCTGTGTATCGTCTTATCTTCGTTTAACATTGAATGAACAACAAGGATAAGATAACACTTGGGGAAACTTGGGTCTGCCCTATATGTATGAGCTTTTTGTGTAGACTGTATAGAACAGACTGTAGTTGGCCGTTGCGCATTGGTTTCGAAGCTGCAGCGCGAAGCGCACGAGCGTTGTTGAGTCCTTGGAAAATGTCAGATGTGTCGAGTGTCGAAGCATTAATTATTGTTATTATTATTAATCGTTTCAAGAACAACAGTACCCGATGCACCGTGACGCAAACTTAAGCGCTTAGCATGACACCGTGGCTTCAGACGATCGTTTTGTGAACAAACGGTCAAGATTCTGTTATCTCTCCAGATCGGAGCATCAATGTCAATATCAATAAGCTCTTGATACGACGGCTGCTGTTGCTCGAGCCGAGTAGCGATGGGTAGTAAATACAGTCCAGGAAAAATCACCCTGGGAATGATAAAAGGTAGGAAAAGGTTGGAAAAGCTTATATATTCTTCATATTTACATTTTTTGATAATATGGAAGTATATAAATAAAATATAGTAAAAGTGTAAAAAATCAGTGTAGTAATCCATATCTTTTGCCTCGTGTGCTCAATTAACTCTTATATTTTTTCAGGCAAACCGATTACCACATCAGTGCCAGTAATCCACTACCGAGCCAATGACGACGAATTGGAAGAGCTCTATCCGAGTTCCTCTGATGATGAAAAGCGTCTTACGCCTGAGTTTGATAAGAAGATACCGTCGAGCCCCTCCAAGAGCAGCGTGAATGGCCAAGGATTGGAAAATGACGCAGAGAAACGGTCCATTGAGGATAACGCGTTGGAAGGTACCTCTCGATCTTCAGATCCATGGAAAGTACTGTCCGAAATTAAGGGAAAGATCACGAAAACTTTTGAGGAGAAGATTTCTGAGATGAAGAGCGACAGGAAGAAGAGAAAACGTAATAAGGATAATTCCAGTGTTAGCGACTCAGAAGAGACTCTGGGAGATATCACTCCGACTGATGAGAACATTAACGACAAGCAAGAAAAGGAACTTGCTCGTAATAAGGGTAATACCTCGAGATTTGTAGGTTTCTCACAGGTAAGAACTGGCCTGAAAACGAGAAACTCTCAAGACGACAGTGTGGAAAGTGGTGTAGAAGCCGCTGAGTTCTCAGATCTTGTTCCTGAACCACTTCCTTTTGAATCACAAGATGATTTTCACGTCGAGGACAAGGAAAATGATATCACATGCAATTTTTTTAATCAGTCGGATGGATACGTACAAACAAAAGAAGTAAAATTCAGTACGTTTCTCTTCCATATAAAAGATTATGTCTTTCAACAATTGACAAAACAGTTAGCTGCGCTGCTGGTTCTTATGCTTGCTTTCTGCTATCTCATTCCATTGCCTGCCCACTTGATTGGTTTTTCTATGGGAGTCTTCGTCACGATAGTGATGTACAAGCTGGTGCAGAGGATCAAAGAAATTTTACAGACGCCGTTAAATAAAGAATCTGCACATGTAGTACTGGAAATACCGGCAGCAGAGGAGCATGCAGTCCAAGAAAGATACGAAGGATGGTTAAACGAATTGCCATATACGTACGATCCTCACAATTATCATGTAGCACGTACAAAGTCGGTTTTCTTCAGTCTAGAAGGTGGAATGCTGCGCGTTTCGGAGACCAGAATGAAAGTACCAAAGAGAGCAGTTTGGGATGAGCCAAAACGAAAATATAAGTTTACTAGAAAACGCGAGTACAATCTTAATGGTGCAAAAATAGAGTTGCTACCAGAAGGACTCACTCGGACGAGGTATGATTATGCCATACATAATTATTTCATATTTTTATAGTATACACAAATAAAATAAAAATATTTTTTACGTACAGGAGATGGAGTAAGAAATATCCTATTTGTATCACGATGGACCAAGGAGCACTGGTAAATAGCACAAGTCTGAACGACTGGACAGATCTCGGAAAGGAAACCCTCGAGGATGAAAAGAAAATTGTCCAAGCAGAAGGAGTCAGTCAGGAAGTCAATGAAAGTACTTTCGGTGAAGAAACCAAAAGTGAGGATGAAGACTCTAGATTGGAATATTTTAAAGATAATGAGGAGGATGAATTCAAGATTGATGATGATGAAGATGACGATGATTTTTCACAATCCAAGTCCATTAGGAGTATTTACGAGGATTGCCGTGACAACGAAGAGACTAGCAAGTGTAAACTTTATGTGTTTGCACGTGCCGACCGAGAGAAGGAAGACTGGTAACATTTCTTCTAAAATGCCTCTCAAATCAATTTAAATATAATAAAAATTCTAATTAAATTTTCTAATTATCAAAGTATTACTTAGAGCTTTGCTTGCTTTAATTATTAAGATCTCAGTGAAGAATTTTTCAGGTTTCGTAGATTGGTATCAGCGGCGTCTTTTTCAAAAAAACGACATTCAATTTGTTCCATAAATGATTCTGTATCCAGCGTAAATACAATCTCTGCACAATTGGATATGGCAGAAACAAAGTCACTAGAGACGTCTCCCGAAGTCACTTACAGTACCTATATGAACAAGTACCTGAACGTAAGTAATATGATGATCAAGTTAATTTTAGAATCTTTATAATCCTAATCAAGCGATTACCTCTTTCAGGTGGATCCTGAGGGTTCTCCAAGGGAGAGCGATGTCCTTTGGGCAAATTGTCTTTTGGGACGGATATTGTTCGATATGCATAGTTGTCCAGAAGCTATTAATCTTATTCAAGATAGAATACAACGTAAACTATCTAACATAAAACTTCCATACTTCATGGAGAGTCTCCATGTAACAGAAATAGTAATCGGACAAGACGCTCCGATAATTCATAATGTCTCTAAGCCCGCACTTGACGAGCGAGGTCTCTGGTTTGATTTGAACATTACTTATAAAGGCAGCATAACGATGACTGTAGAGACAAAGTTGAATTTAATGAAGCTAACACGTGCGAGTAGTGTTCCCAGTGATATTGTTGACGAGAAGTCTGTTCCTACTAGATCACCAATATTCGATAGTGATGTAGAAGATAGTCCAGAGACGTCCACCGAAGATGAAGATATAGGAAGCATCGCATCGAGTGTCGCATCTAAAGAAACCACGTAAGTAATTTTCTAATTTAAATCGTGGTTTCAATTTGTCGTATCGATCTTGCTTTTTAAATGCTATTGATATTTAAATTTTTTTTATATTACAATTGTATTCAATTGACACAACATATGTGTTTTCTTAAATATAAATTTGTTTATCTTATAAATTAAAAAAATATAAAAGTATATACAATAAGGTTGTAGACAAATTCATAAATCTCCTCATATTATAGACCAGTACAATCTTCTGGTAAGAAGTTTCTTAGTATGGTCGACAAACTTACAGCCAATAAATATTTCCGACACGTAAGTAACACTTAATTATGTTCAAATAGTCTATTGATCTGTTATTATTAATAATTGCGGAAACAAGTTATAGCCACTTAATAATTAAACGAATTCATTTTTTCTATCACAGGCTACAGAATTGTCATACATACGGAGGGCGATGGAGGGTGTTTCTAACACGGAGATCCGTTTTATGGTTAACGTGTCCGGCATCGAGGGCTGTCTCTTACTAAATATCCCTCCGCCGCCCTCTGACCGGCTCTGGTATGGTTTCAAATCAAAGCCGAAGATCGCTCTCACTGTGCAACCAACTCTCGGCGAAAGGACTGTCAACATTGTATACGTGAGCAATTGGATCGAGAATAAGTTGCTCAGGGAGTTCGAGAAACTAGTCGTTCTACCAAATATGGACGATCTGGTCCTGCCACTCTGCCCAAATTATCCTTTTACCACAACGTAAACGAATCTTGCGCCGGCCAAAAAACAGTCTCCTGTTATAATTTTTAAATTTTTTCGTTTTTCTTTTGTATATTTTGTGAAAGTGTTCAACACTGTCGCGTGTTAATTGAAAAATGATATATTTTTCTTCAATACAGTGATTTATCTAAATTAGATAGAAACTTGCGAAAATAGAAACGAAGAGACTTTCAGATAACAATGTAGTTTTAACTGTTTTTACACCATTTTTAAAAAATATTATTGTGTTATTTATCGCGAAAAATCATTTATTAGCATATTTAGCATCTACAAGAAAGCGGGAGGAATTATTGTGATATATTCTTAAATATGTTACTTTATATTTATAAAATTTAATGAAAAAGGAGGCAAGAGAGACGAAATTTATAGTATGAGTGAGCATTATTTTTATTAGAATATGTAAAAAAAATCTAGTGAGCGAAAGAGGTGTACAGCGAGACGAGTAATTAATATTAGGTATAAACCTCGTTGTTAATTTTGTTAGTCATATAGTTGTAAACATTTTTTAATCAAGTGTAACTGATGCTGCGCCAAAAAGAAGAAAGAAGGATATGCGTTATCGTCGAATTAATTATTTCATAGGCAGCTGATGCAAAATATTTTGTTAAATTAATATTAAAATTATAGAAAATAATTAAGTTATAGTAAAATTAAATAATCAATGAATTTGGACAAATAAAATTAGGGCAAAATTATCAAAATAAATATATAAAACGAGTCAAAAAGCGTGATTTTTGTATGTCATCATAATTAATTTATTATAATTTAATAATTAAATTTGTAAATAAAAAGATGTTGTAATTGGCAGAATGAAATAAGAAAAGAAATCTTGAAATAGCGTATTAATTACATTTATCAAGAATAATAGAATGATGTTCGCACAGATTTTAATACAATCTAAAGTATTAATTGTGCGCTCGGTTTACAAATAAATA
Source organism: Cyphomyrmex costatus (assembly GCF_001594065.2). Lineage (NCBI taxonomy): Eukaryota > Metazoa > Arthropoda > Insecta > Hymenoptera > Formicidae > Cyphomyrmex > Cyphomyrmex costatus. The sequence continues at coordinate 239,326 of NW_017279009.1, read as the reverse complement.
TGTAAACTGTTCGGTTTACAAAATAAATATGTAAATTTAATTTCTCTGTAGTCCATTGCAAATCAAGAAACTTATAGTCAATGGCTTTTCAACGAATGTAGCAGAAAAATTTACTCTCCTCTGTCTCTGATTGATCGGCTAAGTGAATTACTCTACTCGTTCAACGACACTAGCAAAGAGAAAGCAAAATGTTCATTAGTATACAATATAATCAAGTACAGTTTGTATCTCTACTAACCAGCTTAACCTGTGAGCTGTGTTATTTTGTTTGATACTATATAAATATATATATACGTGCGCGTTTGTGTATTTGCGTGTCTCAGGGAGATTATATAGATTAAATTCTGTAGCCACAATGTGATTTCGTTACGGTAGAGTACCACTGATATTTTTAAATGCACGAAAATCTTTTTATATCAAAATATAAGACAAATTATATCAAAAAGGCCAATTCTCATACGTTTAAATATAAAACTAATTGCAATAAAGCAAATATATTTTGTAAAAATTTTTCAAATGTTTTGTTTGACTCATATCGTAATCGATCTCGCATGGTTCCAGAATTAAATCATAGAGGTATATTAAAACAGTTTTTGCAGAAATAAATTATTATACATTACACTAATTGTTTTCCTCTCTCTCTTCTCTCTCTCTCTCTCTCTCTGTTCTAGAAATTCTTTCCTAAATACAGAATATTTTGAGACTGTGTCGTATGAATATATTGACGCTTCAATTGTTGTATAAATATTATAAATTACATGACTCTCTGTCACCTATCAATCGATACAGTATTATAGACAATTTTTTTTATTGCGTATAAACATTTTTTATATTAGAGGTATAGGATATGGATATGAATGCATAATTTTTTTATTTCCAAATATCTTCTTTATTATTTAATCTATACAAAATTATATAATATTGTATGAATATGAACAAAATATGCTCAACTCTGTAGCGAGTCCATCACTCGCCCAATAAAATTGCAATATATCTATTTTTAAGCACTGCACACTTGGCAATAGATTCTAACAGAATGTTGCTACATAAATTTCTATATAAATTCCAAAGACTAAGAAATTCGTAATTTTACAGAATTGAAAAGATTTAAGTTTCAAGAGGAACACAAATACATAACAAAACCTTTCTTTGTATAATCTGAAGTATATTTTGTTTCTCAATGAAACATACAATCTACTCTCTCTGTCCTACAATTATTTTTATTAATGACTTATGTACTCACTCTTTTTATTTACATTGCTAACCGACCAATTGTATTATTAAATTATCAGTTAGAAAGTAGACGCTCAAGTATATAAGCACGCCAAGTAATTACAACAAAAATGTTGACCAAATTTATGTAGTTTACGAAAAATCACTTTTTATTTTTATTAAATTAATTAATCCAATTTTTAAAGACATCTTTATATTATTGTAAGTCATTCTTTATACTTTAATGACCACAAAAAAATGTAGTCAATTATTATTAATTTAAATTTAACAGAGATTACAGCATTAAATCTGTAAATTTGATATGACTCGAACAATATATACAAAGGAGGAATATTAAATTTGTATTAGTTGAAGATGATTTCAAAATGAGTCGAAATTTATTATTTCTATAGAAAAAAGTAGTAATTTGAAGAAATTTACTTCTTTTATTACTGTGCGTATTAACAACAACAACGTTATACTCTTATTCGTCCTTAATTACTGGAGATAATGGTTTTTTTTCAATTAAATTTCAATTAAATTTTAGTATGTTATAAAATGAGAAAATGATGATTGCAAACTAGGATAAGAAAAAGAGAGTAAATAAGAGTTACGAAAAAGAAATTTTTAAGGGAAAGAGTGAGTGATGCCTGGAATATTCTATACATGATTTTTCTAATCTCTAAAATAGTCTAGAACAAGTATTAAGGCAAATGTGCTTTCTCTGTTTCTTTGTGCACGTTCTTCCATGTTCTTCTTAATACAACAAATAATATCACAGTTTGGAGATCGACAATCTGACAGTATGTAGTATGTACACAAAGAATGATATTCCCTAAATATACGATATCCTCATACAAATGGCTAGACGGCAGTTTTCTATACGGTATTACTCTATTAATGATTGATTTCCAATTTTGTAACACGATACTGTATCTATTGTGCATCGTGTACATGTCTTTACGACTTTCCAAAAAAAATCATCTTATTAGCTAGCTATGAAGAACGCAGGGCGCATTATCCATTTCATGTACAATTTGCATCCACGCTTCCAGTCTAGGCGCGCATACCAAGGTGAGGTCTCCGAGACGTCGTTTGGCCATTATCACAAATTCACCTAGGCCGTGCCGCGCATCACATACCATTGGTATTCGCACACGCACGCTTTTCTTCAAAGACGCGTCAATTTCATTACCCTGCAATAATTTGTACTTTGTAATTGGCTTACACACGCGTTAAGTTTGATAGAAAAGTTAAAGTATATGTCGTCTTATATAATTTTACCTCAGCTTCCTGGGCTATATAGCGCAGAATCTTGGTGACCCTAAGTATCAGTTCAGACGTATCCATTTTAGGATTCTGTTCGACATCAGTGACAGTGCCTTTAGCAACCAGGTCGCTTTGGCAATAAGCCTTGGCAAGTTCCTCCATGGAGCAAGGTCTGCAGTCCTCCTCTTCGTCCGGCACGCGAAGTGTTCCCCCCTTCACAGAATTTGGCTCCAGGTCATATTGTAGCTTGACCTTGGTGTTTTTAAAGGAATAATCATCCTCAGCTTCCATGTAAAGTGCGGCTGTATGCTTCCGCGAGCGGAAGCACCGATGTGTAAGTTCGTGCTTGCCATCGGACGGAGAATAGAGTTGTCTCAGCTTGCCGCCAGCTTCCAGAAAGACCCGCACAGGCCCAGAGATCTTGACGCAGGCACGGAAACCCAGATAGCTGAGAGAAGTGTTCTCTAAGAATGAGACCGGGAAGGAAAGGACTACTCTCAAAGCGTCATGAGGATAGCGCCATAGTACCGTTCCCCGAGCACAGCGCAAGTATACCGGTCGGACACCACCACTTTCTCCTCCGCTACGCAAAGTATTTACATTTCAAAATTAATACATCTATTTTCACAAATGTATTACAACGAGAAATAGGGAGAAATAATAATGCTATTCATTAGAAATTACAGAGAGAGGAAAGAATGACTCGTATTAATGCTATGCTATATATTCAACACGTTGAGCGCCCCGGCGACACAAATTGTGTGCTACAGATTTCCGTGATTTCCGGCGAATACTAAAATAACTAATCAAGATTTTCAAATTACATAAAAAATAATTTCCAAAGATTGGATAGTTTCAAGCTTCAGCTTCTGCGATACACCTATAAAAATTGATTGGTGCTCATTGTGTTAATTGGAAATGTTAAAATTATATTAAACATAAAAATCTTTCTCTCTCTCTCTCTCTCACATTTTGTCTTATTAATAGAAAGTATTAGTCCTATAAGTACTCCATAAGTCCATTGATTTTTTCAACAATTATAACAATTGTTTTTCATAACTCTCTCTTTACACAATTTCAGTTACATAATCTTATCCCTCGAATATTTTGATCTATAAAATAAAAAAAATCCACGTTCAATTACTTTAACTTCAAGCAAAGATATATTTATTTAAAACTGGATCCATAAAATTGTCAGTTTATAAAATTTCGGAGCAAATGATTAAGGTTAAAAAGTGGAAATAAAAAAAAAGCTGAAAATAATGTTACAGTGGAGTGGTCTGACCGTCAGACTATATAGCCAGCGACTTTTAAAGTCACATCAGTCGCGTGCTTGTTACGGCACTGACGTGAAAGTTCGTGAAACGTAGAGAGAGAAAGAGACTGTGTGCTACGATGAAAAATACAAACCTTCCGGACCAGTCGCACTGATCCGCGGCGGTATGCTCGTAGGCGGATACACTGACGGAGATCAGAGCGAGAACCACAACTACTGCGTGTACCATTTTTCCTTTTTTTTTTCTCTCTTGCAACACTACAACGTTCGTTGTCCAGGATGATATGTCACATTTTCGTCGCTTCGCGGGAGCTTCTACGGAAGTTAGATCGCAATAGACCAACTTTTTCCATCCACATTCGAATTAAGTACTCTTAGAACCAAACCCTCAGGTCTTCTTTTTATTCCTCTAGATGAATTTCTGAGCTACCTGGAGGAATCACAGTATTATGAGTAAAAGGTGGATCAGGTGATTCAGTATTTAATCTTCTCAGAGAAGGGAAAAGCTCCACGTCTTGAAATCTTCAGTCCCCCAGTAGTTTGTAAAACATTTCTTCTATTGGAATAAACATAGCTATCGTTCACTCCCTGAGGAATTTTAAGAATTTGGGAGGACACACTCGTCTGACATGTTTACGGCCGGTACTCTCTTCGATATCTTTCTTTTCTTTTTTCTAATCTCTCCTTTTAAATTTCCGACCCACTAAAGTACTCTCTTAAGGCAGATATAGTGACAGTATTGTATGATAAAATATCAAGGGAAAAAAATATCAAGGCATTCCTGGTGGTATCGAAATTCGAAGGTCTGAGACCTGATATGAGAATTCCTTCTATTATAGATAGTTGCTTTATCACACTAAGCCATACAAGCGAGGGGCGATATACACTCTGCTGTGCTGTGAATATATATATATTTCTTACACACCATAGCTTAAACTGGAACGTGGATCAACGGTTTAGCAGGCAGCAGTTCGCCTCCTCGGAGCTAAAGCACTACTTTTATTCTATCGATACCTTTCCAGATGGTCCATAATCTCCTTCGTCGATACTCCACAGCGTTGTGCCACTTGTACGATTCGGGAGTCCTCCGAGAAAGACGGCATGTACGCGAAGAAGCAAGGTGGTTTCCCTATATGGCGGTCCCGCGAGAATGCACTTGGAGAGAAATGTAAACAACAATATCGTCTATCGTCAGAGACCGTCCCCTCGCGTTCCCCGCGCCGCGCATCACTCCGTCGCACGACGAGTCCTCGCGCGAGTGGATATCCTGCACCGTCCCTCGGAAACGAGAACTGACGTGACTCGCGCACAGTGCACGCTTCCTCCGTTTTCCTTTAAGGTCACGTCCAGTCACGTCGGAACCACGAGAGCACTTCCTCTATTCCGAGACATATCCCTTCGATCCTCCCACTCTTTGGTCTAACGGCACATGCGCAGAGAACGAGAACGCGCGGTTTCTACGCGCGACCCTCGTCGTTTTATTATTAAGATCGCCAGGCGTACGTTCACCGGTTACGAGGTTCACCCGCATATCATATCCCCACTAGGTCTTAAATCGCTCGGTCCACCGTTCACCGAAAGTCTCCGAGGCTAGCAAAGAAAGGTCTCTCCTTCTGCGGGCTTGAAGAATGGGGGGGGGGAGGGGTATTACCATATTATATTTCAAAATTATATGTTTACGTAATAAAATGTTTACGGTAAGTTTGCATTAAGTAATTTAAGAAATCTAATCCATGCAGCATGAAATATTTCAGAAATATTTTGCAATATATTTCATTGCAAGAATTTAATTATTTCAGAAGTTTTTCATGAAATCTTTCTAAAACATAAACATCTCATATGTTCAGAAAATATCAGCTTTTAAAATATTCTTTGTTTGCAATAACATATAATATTTCTGAAATATATTTTATTGTAATATTTCAAAAAATGATTCGTGTAAATACAGATATTTTTCATGCAGTGTGGGAAGTTATAAATTTTTGATAACGCACAAATAAACACAAGAAAAAAAGTCAAGCTAAAAAGAATAAAGATATGTAATGATCATGCATGATTGAGCAAAATACCAGAATTACTTGAGATATACATATATGTGTCAAATAATGTCACAATGAAAATCATATTTCTGTTCTTTAAATATAATATTTTGCCAATTTGAATTTACATTGTTTAAATTGAAATATTTTCCGGGTTACTTTAAAAACTACATCGATAATTGCGCTCATTCCTTGCCAACTGTCGGTAATTGTCGACATCGAGAACTTGTATCAAGTTATCTACAGAGTTTCAACACTGTGTTGAAGTGCGGCGCTGAGTACGTACATCAAAACAGCCATAATTGCTTGTTTCTTTGTTACGATTGTCATGTTTACATTTCCTAATTGGAAATAATCTCTGTATCGTTGAAGTAGCTCGGATCGAAATATGGCCAAGACAAAAACAATTAGCAAGGGATGCCCCAAATGCGAGCAGCAGGTATATTTAGATAAATTCCCGTCGTGTGTAATAATTCATATATTTTTTTTAATATTTATATTCACACACATATACAGTATGCCTTTCATATATTTATGAAGTTTCATACGCCTTATTTATGTAATTTAATGATTCACATTTGTCATGAAAAATGCATGTCTATTTTTATTATTTATTGAACGTTTCTGTAATATTTACTTTATATATATTTATTAAATTTTCTCAAAATTTAATATTGAAATTATACGCAAAGTATCGTATAAAATATGCGACATTTTTTTTGTAGACAAAAAAATTATTCTGCGTAAATGCATTATCTCACCGAAGTTTTATCTTTTAATTGAATGAAATAATAGTTATTAAATTATTATATACTTGTATATTATTTAGTATTTTTTTTATGAATGTTATAGTGATATTATTTTAAGAATTTGATAAATTTTGTACTTTAGAATATTTTATATACTGATATTTATTAAATTAATTATCTGTAAATTGCATGCTGTACTAAGTCGAGAATATTATTAATAAATGTGATTGCTTCTCTTATAACAAGGTACCTGTTGCCTGCAAAGCTTGTCCCTGCGGACATTCTTTTTTCAATGCAAGACGTAATTCTATCAAAAGTCCACCAAGTCCAGACAGTGGAGTGATGAAAACAAGAAGAACGAATCGCATTAAACGCGAGAAGCCAAATTATTATGACGCTTTGGAATATGATAAGCAGATGAAAAAAAGTGCCAAGGTAGAATAGAATTTTGTTTTTAATATTAACATTTTGTATACACATAGATTTATTAGATCATAATTCTGTTTCAGGTTGTGTTATTGCTATGCACAATATATTAGTACTTGTCTCATTTTTTAATATATATAATAATATTGTATTATAATATATTATTATATTGTTTGAAAGAATATTTGATATTCTTAAACTTGTCTAAAAGTTATTTTATTCTTATAGATCAGAAGGACCACAGACAATTCAAATGATATTGATTGTCGTCAGTTGAATAAAAAGAAGAAACGAAAAGGAAAGGGAAAAGGCAAAAATGGCAGTAATAGTGGTATGGGTGACGATGATGACGAAATGGATGGTATCAATGGATTATCTCCAGAGAAACAGCTCACTTGTTCTCTCATATTGCAAGAACTGAACAACAAGATGAGAGTGGTAGCTTGGAAGCCTACGTGAAATTTGCAATAAATGTAGATATATGTATTTCTTTGACGATCTCAATGACCATTAGTGATTATCTTATCAGTGCATTAAAAATTCATAGACATTATCCATTGACGTATTGGAAGTTTCAGAGGTACTATCTGGATTGCATTGATAAGATGCAAGTGAAATAGAGTTATGCAGTACAATATATTACGTACATTCATTCTCTATCTATGATATTGAAAATTAAAGTTACCGAATTTACATCGATTTTAGTCCTTATACAGAAATAACTGCCATGAAAGTTTCTGATTGAAGTAATTTGTCATAGTATCCTTCTGGATTATTTTTTTTTTATTGTGATTGCGAAATGTGATTCAAGATTCTGTTTACATATGAAATGTGGAAACTTGTAACTCTAACTTACGTTCTACTTGTATTATGTATATTTTACGTTTAGCGCTAAATATAATTGTCTGATTCTCAAAATTATTCTTAAAATTTTGATAAGAGATTATGGATAATACTGGATAATTATTGCATCAGACTATCTCGAATAATCTCGTAATCAGACTGCCATATATAGCGCTTTGAATATGACTTTATACTTTAGTGAATAAAATCCTTCGAGATTATTCGTATAGGGATTATATAATAATACATATATATGTCTAACAGAAATTGTGTATGTGTGGATGTGTGTATATTAATTTTAAACTTATTTCGAAATTTTTAAATACAATTATACAACTCACTGTGTGTATGTACATGCGCGCGCGCATACACACCCACACCCACACATACATACTTATTTAAAGAATAAAGAAAAAAAATACGTAAAGCTCATGACTCAACATGTAAATATTCTATATTTAAAAAGGTTTATATTATAGATTATATTGTAAAGATTTTATATTATAGATTATATTTGTCATAATTTTTTTAAATATTATTCATATATACATTTGAATCAATTTACTTTTTGTGGTAGTCACCCTTTTTTATATATAAACATTGCATTAATAAGAGATTTTGTATTTAATTGTAATATGTAAAATGTAAATAATAAAAATAGGATAAGGAAACTTTTTGAAGACTGTTTATACGTTTTTTGAGATTTGTGAGACATATATATACTCATGAACATTATTGTTTACACGTGTATGTGTTTAGAAAACACGTATAATTTAAAACTTACCGAATGTTAATGAAACTTATTTAAAAAATACTTGTCAGAATAAATATGTTGAAAATATTGAAATACAATGAGAATGTCAAGAATAATTCAAGAATATGATGAATAAATATTGCATGAATATGTATAAGTTTAATCTATTTCATTAAATTTATCTAACAAAGATACTTTGTCTCAATGTAAAAATGGCAGGGAGATATTCAGTAAGTATTACAATATATTCTTTTTTGTGACAACTGTTACGATTTATTTATTTTCCTATTACACATTAAATCACTTTATAGTCAACGATCACATTTTCAAAATAATTTATCCTTTTATGGTAGTGTCCTCTTGACGATTGTTATTCTCGGCGTTCACGGGCAGCTTTGTTGGATTTGTTTGGTTCTCGTTGAAAACCAAAAGTAGAGGTAAACCCCCTATGACCATGCACGTACCCATACACAAAAAACACACAGTGTAGCTTCCAGTTACATCGCGAAGATAACCTGGAATAATATTACCAATTATTATATAATCAATATAATATATGTAGTAATTATAATAAAATTAATAAAAATTCGTTAGAAATATGTAGTTATATCGCTAGGAAAAAATAAATTTCATGAAAATAAAAAGTATCTACGTTAATTTAAATATATGTAAATTCATGCAATCACGCTTTAGGGATATTCTCGTAAATATTTTAGTGTACCATTTATTTTTTTATAAAACTTGAATTGTAATCATATTTGTTTCACTATCTTATATATATATATATATATATATATATATATATAATATCATCTTATTAACATTACATAATAATTATGATCCTTTATATAACTCAAATACTATATTAGTGATTTGACATTTTCTTTAAAGAAAAATCGATTCCGAATTAGTGATGGCTGCAGTATTTTACTATTCTATTTCAAAAATCATCCGAGCAATTAATATAACTATAACGTACAAGTTTATTAAGATAAAAAATATATCAAGATAGAATTACTTAACATAAATTAAATAAAAATCTGAACAAATAGATAAAAAAGAAGCTGCGAGAAAATGTAAATAATAATTTTCAAAGATGATTAATATCAAAACAATTTAAAAAAGGCGGTCGTCAATATAATTCAAAAGATGCATATAATTATTCATAAAAATTATTAGACATAAGATCCCATCTGATGACAAAAAATCTTAATTTTTATCCTGTATTGCACACATCGATCGCTATTTACTTATTAGAAAAAAGCAACCCTGCAAGGAAAACCAGCGGTGGTTGAAACAAAGAGCAACCCTGGCGGTACATGTATATGTGTGTGCGTGTGTACAGCTTTTATATTTTTATCTCCGCACTCTTAGACGTAATTATGCGGACAATTAACGCAATATATAGTGCAATACATGTCTTGGTATTTTCTATATTGTCTCTGGAGTGAGTCGCGCGTATACTTATCCTTTTTTACTTTTTTATAATATAGTCTCTCTCAAACACGCACATACACACAGAGAGAGGTCGATGAAATTAAAGGGAAGAGAAGAAAAAGAAAATCGGCTCGATTTGAATTAAAGGACATTTGATGCCTTTGAGAAATGTTCTCAAAGTTCTCTCGAACAAAAAAGTGACGTCGTTACCTGCGAGAGGCGGAATGGAGATCGCTCCAAAGCTCTGGAACATCCTCACGAGACCGTAGCTGGACGATATTTTATCGGTGCCGTATTGATCGGCGAGCAGGACGGGAACTAGGAGGAACCAACAGCCTAGGCACAACCCGTACATGCCGACGGAACAGGCCAGCACATAAAAGGAGTGAGCCATCGGAATCGCCAAGACCGCCACGCCAGCACCCACCACGCTGTTCAATGAAAAAAAAAGAACATTCAATAATTTAATATTATAGCTATTATATAACTTTCGTTTTATCGCCCTCGGAACGAAAAAACCCGTCTAAAGATATTTAAAGCAGATATCGCATTGGGATAATTAATTGTTCATTGAATAAATATTTAAACCGATGATATCCCAGAATATTTCTCAGGATTCTAAAATAAACGCATTAAATTGCAATCTCTATAAGTATATCACAAATAAAGCGAATAGAAACGATCCACAGATATTTTCTGGAATCGATTTTCATAATTTATTTATCGGAAATACAGATATATATATATATATATATATAATTATAAGTTTTAATTAGCATGATTATTTGTGTCTCTTTCCAACTAGGTCCACGTCTTAACATATCTTATTCTGAAATCTGATAGAGATCGAGATACACGTGTGAATGAAATCCGCGCCCACCTGCCAATATATCCTTTCCGCCGATCGAACAGCTTGAGATCCGAGAGCCAGCCAAGACCGAGCCTGCCGCACAAATCGAGCACGGCGGAGATGGCCACCAGGTAGCCGGCTTCCGATTTCGTGTAACCAGCGGCGTGGACATACGCTGGCAGGTAATACAGCATGTATGGGCTACCAGTGGACATCAGGCTGACGGAGAAGCACATCATGATGAACTGCGGATTCTTCAGCAGCGACAAGTCGAGATAGCGCGTTAGTCTTTGCATGAACGTGATCTTAGATTCCGTCGACGATGTCAGCGTCAAGGACGGAATCCTATTCGGCGGCGATGGCGGTGGCTGTTGCTGCTGCTGTTCCGGCGGACCCATCGCCGTCACAGACGACTTCAACGATCGGAGCGATGATCTGGCGGCCTTGTATACGCACGTCGAGTCTGTAGACAGATCCTCCACGCTGTGCAAGATACTAGAGCTACGAATCTTGGAAATAGGCTTCATGCGGAGACCCTCGCCCATCACATCCTTCTCCTCGTCACTGTCGGTTAGCTCGACCGCCACCACGCCGCTGTTTTGGTGGAACAATTCGTTTAGCATGTTGTGCCGGGCAGTTGGATCGTTGGCGAACAATAATTCCAATTTTTGTTGCTTTGATTTGTCCTGATCCTGTAATATTTTATAAAGGAAATATATCTGCTTATAATTATATATTTTATAAATAATATCCATGTATAATATGCATACATAATAAATATTATAATAATAACAATGTAGATATATGTATAACATATCATATCAATTGAGCATTTGCTTATACCTGATCTTTCAGTTCCTTCTCGATCTTCTCCACTGAGACGTCTTCCTCAGGAGCATAATTTTCGTCCAGTGGTCGGTACAGTGTCGCACTGACACATACGTGCAGCATGCAACCGCCTAATAGCAGTATTGTGCCGTGAAAGCCGAAGTCTTTCACTAGAAATTCGATCAGTAGCGGGAATACGAAGCTACCCGCGGCAGTGCCAGACACGCAAATCCCATTTGCCAAAGCACGATGCTTGTCGAAGTACTGCGATACCAGGATTATACCTGGAGTCGTCGATAAGCCACCGCCGATACCTGCAAGGACACTTTTAACTTTGCTTCTTCAGTAAAATACGATATTGGAACTGGTCGACGATGCGAAAGATGTAACGTAAGATGAAGGACTGATGTAAGAATCAGGTCATAAAGTTGGAATTCAAATTGTACAAACCTGTCAGCACTCCAAATGTAAAAAAGAGGTGTATTAATCGCGTGGCAAAGTAACTAGTTGTAAGTCCTAGAGCGCAGAAAAGTCCACCCACGAAAACCACCGTTCGACAGCTATACTTCTGGCAGAGCATACTCGTTACCGGAGCTGCGAAACGAAATATCGATTTAGCGCGCCTCGATTAAATATTATAACGACGGACAAGGTCAACTAACGACGGATCATAATCGTACGCTTTCTTTTTCCTCGAGAAACTATAGGTCGCGGAGACAGAGATGCCTAAACGATAACGATGACTTACCAAGCGCTAAACATAGGCACGTCAGAATCGCTGGTATCCAAGACGCGACCGAGGCGGATGAGTCCTTGAAAGTTTCCATGACCTCGACGTAGAGCACTCCATAGGACTTGACCAATCCGGCCACCCAGAACTGCACGAAGAAGGCGCCGAACACTACTACCCAGCCGTAACCACCGTCCAGAGGGACGTACGTGGTGTTCCGGGGTTTCTTGATCTCGTTTCTTTGCCGGGATTTCCTTCTCTTCGGAGCTGCATATCTGACGGATCTGAATTAGCATTTAGGCTGTTATTGTATTGAATAATCACGAATGATGATCAAACAACACAAAGTCTGAAATTGTGACATAAGATGTCCTTTTAAGTCGTCTTTTAGACGAAAAAAACGTCTTATGAGCCGATTTTAGACATTTTTTGTTGTTTGAATACGTTTAAATTAGGAAAATACAAAATTACCCTCGACTACGCTTCGTAATAAATACTGAGAAAAGTTGATACAAAAATTATAATAACAATTTACAAGCAATCTGTAACGTGAACTTTACTCGTGAGAGGAATCGTATCTGACGTATAAGAAAAATGAATTAGCATAATTTAACACGCACAAAACTAAAGTTAAACGTATGTTTACGTATTATCGTTTCCTCAGAAATCGCTATAGAAAATCATCATTGATGGAAACGGCACGTTTTGCATGCAACAATTCAATACTGCAATGAAACAGCGCGCTGAACAAAAAGAAGGATAGAACGCGTGTAGATTATCGCATAAGCAAGCATGTACATAATCGGCGCTCGTTTGCCGATACCTGTGGTTAACACACCCCCGACAATATTCACTCCAACACCGACCTGAGCTCCCTAGATTTGGCGATGAGCGGCCGGGCAGTGAGACTGGATATCGTCAGCAGGTTGTCGTTGTCCTCGTCCTCGACGACGGTGCCTTCGGGGCTCTGCAGGTGCGGCGGTACGACTGGCGTCGACGTCGCCGTCGCCTGCACCGCCAAGGACGCCGGCCGCTTCGGTGACGGCACCCCGCTGGCGACACCGCTCAGATCGTACACCGGCGCTGAATGGATGGAGAATAGCGAGCCCAGCTGAGTCGCCGGCTGATCATTCATATTCTCGTCAATAAGATTGCCGCCGGTGACGGCCATCTCCTGGGACGCTGCCGTAGGGACGCCGATGTCGACGTCGGCCAACAGGCTCGACGCCCGACACGCGTCCTGAAAGCTCCATTCCCGTGGTAGCGACATGTTTCATCGGCGGCTTCCTCGGCGGAACCGGGGGGACCGTAATACATTGGATTATATTACTTGGTTGGTCGCGCGTGATTTAGTCGAACGGTCTCTCTCTGGTCTCTCGTCCAGCAGCTCCTCGAGCTCTTTCTTCGCTCTTATACCGCTCTCACCACACCTGGCGTTCACCCTCGCCTTCTTCTCCACTGATTGGAGAACGGAGCTCTGCCACTACTTGGACACGATGTCTACCTGTATAGGGACGCTGTTTTGATCATACAACCCTTATGGCTTTCCTTCCCTTTGATTATACCGAAAGCTCCTCGGTGAGGAGGGCTTCGGTGTTTCTTGATTTGTGATTTTCAAAGACGAGCCTGACAAATTTGAACTCGAGGTATAGAAATGTCAACGATCGATGGTTAGCGTTTTCCTGTCTAGCTACCAAAACACTTTTCCCGACTTTGTGATGTAGACTGAGACTTACTGAGACTCTCTCAGTGAACACGAGTGGGGTGCGCACGCAGACTGGTGGAGGGTTGCTACTAACTGGAAATTTACAGTGGGATCGATACATCGGTGACGCTGACGCGCAAAGGCATCTTCACGGAAATCATCCACGACCCACGTGCGAACGTACTGACAAGGGAAAAACCACGCGTGTAACTATCGCGGGACAAGAGTCATCATTTTTGAACGGCAGAAACTGGGTTACATGAATATGGAACTGTACGAAGTTTTTTGATGAAGGAAAAAGATTGAACGAATGACTACACACATTTGTATAAAAAACATTAACAGCCAAAATGTTGGATGAAATTTAATTGTTCTAAAAAAATAAAATTTATTTTAATATTTTAAAATTTAAGTAAAATAGAATTTACATAATGCTTGATATACATTTAAAAAAATCAGAAATTTTTTAATAACAAAAGAATCTAATTGCTACGCTCCAAGTACTTGTATATATGTATGTTTTTACGTTTTGACATCTGAATGAAATTTAGGAAAATCAAAATTGCTTAGATTATTGAAATTAATTCTACATTCATATTTCCACGTTTAGTATATAGTATATAGATATATATTTTAAAAAATTTTAAATTTTATAATAAAAGAAAGAATAGCAAATTAGTATCTACTCTTTAGAACTTGTATTAAATAAAATGTATAATCAAATTATAATATTATTTTGAAAAAAAAAAACTTTTTCTCTAATGAGCAAAAGTATTTTGAAACACAACGTTTCATGTTATAATCGAATAAACAATCTACTTTTCATAAAGATGTAATAAACACATTTCACATAGTTATTCATATAAAGATATAAATACTTTGTAAAGTCGAAAATCACGGTTGTCAACTCAACTGCAGTGATAATTGCAAAATTTACCTTACATATTGTTATACGTAAATTTAAAATTTTAAACGTATATCATTTGTTGTTTCAACGCGAGCCTGGAAATTATTCTTTGACCTAAAGTAAATTGCTAATCGCTCACAAAATGTTGCGTCCAAAATCTCATTAGAAAGTGCTTCGCATTGCGGTTTAAGCTGATTGTCTCCTAGACGTCGGCCTTCGCTTGTCATTACGTCATCTAGCGTGCACTGTTCGCCCTCGATTGCCGTAATTATTTGGTAACAGCAATTGTGGAAGAAGTTTGCGCAGAGATAATCATTTCGCGAAATGCTGCATCTCCAAATATAAATTTTAATTATATACGTAAATAAGATTTAAAAAGATAATTGTGATGTGTCATTAATTGTGTGCTATTATTTAATCTAATATCATTTAATATTGTTTGATAACTTCGTTGAAAAATATCAATTTGTTTCATTAATTTATCTCCCATTAATATAACGTCAACATTATTTATAGATGAACTTTGTACATTAAATAGCTTTTCAGAAAATAATAACAGCCGTAATAGTATTATAAAAAAAAGCAGCCGTAATAATAATAAACGTAGAAACAGATTGGCGCGGCGACTGTTTCGATTAGCATTGTTTGAATTTGGCGATTTCTTGATCAAACCTCGTGGCGGGGGTAACTTCTACGCGCAGCATCCGACTGGATCAATGATAAATCTCCCAACTCTCTTCATCCCCTGCGCTCGCGTTCTATCTCGAGGTCAGCATTAGCGTTTGGACTGTACCAATGTTCGCTTCTCTTGGGCGTGGACTGATTTTGACATATAATAAATAGATACGTTCCGAGGGATCCTTGAAGATCCGTGTTTTACTCCAGAGAACCGGACAAAATATCTAAGGTGCATGTAATAAAGCATCAGAAATTATACGTGAGTAAGCTGCTTGAATTTCTTTTTAAGATGCGTGAATCGCGAAAACCCAGTAAATTTTCCATAACAACAATAATTATTATTTTCAAATATGTGTTTGTATAACACTCTGAATAAACGTATAAGTTAAATTATACTAATTGTAAAACGCTATCTTTGAACATAAGGATATGTTGAAGACGAAATAAAACACGTAGAGAAACACGAGTTAAAACAATAATTTATTTGACGTTGCAAAAATACGAACATTCATGAAAATGGGTGAAGGTTGTTTACTCTAGAAAATACAAACTCAATGATCCAGTTACTCTTAAAACCTTTAGCATCAATAAGGTCCAACAAAAAAATGTAATTTATACTTTTATGATAATAACTTTTCCATAAGTTCACTTTTTATACAGTGGAATTTAATTGATGTCAGTTATTGAAAATATCTAAGATTATAAATTGTAACAAAAATGATATTGCGATTTACTATAGTTAAAAATAAAAAGTTCTTAAATATTTTGTATAATTTATAGGCACGTTAAAGTATCACTTAATATTATTTTCTTTAGTTAAACTAAAAAGTATAACATAAAAAAAAGATCTAAAACTACTCATACTTTACTAATTAATTATATTTTGTTTAATTTGATTGATTATATATTGTTTATCATACAGCAATCTTAATTCTAGTAATAATATTAATTTAACTTTAGTATTTTAAGTATATTAAGATTTAAGTTAAAAAATATGTATGTATGTATATGTATATACATCATCTCACTTTATTCAAATCATAAATAAAATTTCAACATCAATTGTCAAAAAATTAGTAATTTATTGATTTAACGTAAAAATTTGTTTAAGGATACGATAGCTACACGATGGCGAGATTACGTATGAAGATTGTGCTGTCACTCATCTTCATTATCTTGCACACTGCTCCACGGTTAGGACTTGTCCTCGCCAAGACATTGAGCTATAACAACCCAAGGTACTTTAAGATCGGCGGTGTTCTTTCGAATGTTGACAGCAAACAGCACTTTGAAAAAACGATTGACGTAAGATTAATAATGATAATTTTGTAATAACAGCATGTAATAATATTGTATATAACTTACGATATTATATATGTATATATATAACTTGACTTAAAATAATTGTTAAATGTATTTTTAAAAAAATTTTGTGTGTTTTAATATACTTGTACAATATATTTAGTGTATATTCAATATAACTATGCATACATACATATACCTCAATTTCAGCATCTCAATTTCGATTTCCAATACGTCAATAAAGGGGTGACATACAAGCACACGGTAATCGAAATGGACTCCAACCCTATCAGAACTGCATTGAGCGTCTGCCGATCTTTAATAGCCGAACAGGTGTATGCGGTAGTGGTATCGCATCCGCTTACAGGCGATTTATCACCGGCAGCGGTTTCTTATACGAGCGGTTTTTATCACATACCCGTGATTGGCATATCATCCAGGGATTCCGCTTTTTCGGATAAAGTACGTATAGAATAAAATAAAAGAAATAATTCGCGTAATTTAACGATAGATACAAAAATTAAGGCAAATTAAAATGTGTAAAACAAAACCGAAGATATATTAAGATAAGTATAAAAAATATTTACATCATTATCCAAGTAAAAAACAATATATAATATATTGTATGCGATTGACGATATCGCAGTAATTAAACGGTACATATTTCCAGAATATTCATGTCTCATTTTTGCGTACTGTACCACCGTATTCTCATCAAGCGGATGTTTGGGTTGAACTACTGAAGCACTTTAACTACATGAAGATCATCTTCATTCATAGCTCCGATACTGACGGTCGCGCGCTCCTTGGACGTTTCCAGACGACGTCGCAGAATTTAGAAGATGACGTAGAAATCAAAGTGCAGGCATGTTGCACAATAATTTGGACCTTTTCCTAGTTACTACAATAATATTATATTATGTTATATAATATACTTTAACTATTTTTAATTGTACTATTATTTTTTAAATCGTGTAATTTATAGATCTTATAGTTTAAACACTATATCTCTACTATTCCTTCAAAAGATCCCTACTTTAAACAAATAGTTATGTAATTTTCTTAATAATATTTACTATTACCTACGTTATATAAATTTAAAAAAAAATTTTTGTTACTAAATATTATTATTTCAGGTCGAATCAGTCATTGAATTCGAACCAGGATTACACAACTTCGAGGAACAATTGAGGGAAATGAAAAGCGCACAGGCGAGAGTCTGTCTCATGTACGCTTCGTAAGTATTCACCGTTATATTTATGAATTTCGAGAATTATGGCGAAACAGAATAAGAAATGTCGTAAAGTACAAATTAAGTACAAAAGAAATTGATAATTATTTAATATCAATTTTACATGGATTTTAATTGCAAAAATACTTCAATGAACTTTTTTGAACACGCGACAGGAAGAAGGATGCAGAAGTAATTTTCAACGACGCGGCTAATTTAAATATGACCGGCGCCGGATATGTGTGGATTGTCACCGAACAAGCGTTGGACGCCCCAAACGCGCCAGATGGCTTACTGGGGTTGAAGCTGATCAATGCTACTCAGGAAAAATCGCATATAACCGACAGCTTGTTAGTATATGCTCTCAATTATCAATATATTTACTCGGTTTCCACCACGTTGCACATCTGTCTTTACCTAGGTACCACGATACCTTTTAAGCTTTTCGAATAATTAAATATAATCAATAATAAGAAATTAATAGCACAATAAGAGTTTTTTTGCAAGCTAATTTGTGTTTCTTATTTCAAAGAAATTTTAAATATTCTTGAAAAACTTTTTTCCTACATATGTTTCTCTGCGCACTGTTTAGATATGTCCTCGTATCCGCATTGCGAGCGATGAATCAGACGGAGAAGATCACCGAGGCACCAAAAGACTGCAGCGATTCCGGTTCCATATGGGAAACCGGCAAGAGTCTTTTTCAGTATGATCATCTCTTATATTTAATTCTCTGAGAAATTCGAAATTTTTTTTACAAATCTCTGGTATAGTAAAAAAAATTCTTTTTTTAAATAAAAGTTCTATTAAGTCGCTTTTATTTTTTTATTTTTTTTTTTTTCAGGTATATTCGCAAGCAAGTACTACCGCATGGTTCGACGGGTCGAGTGGCATTCGACGATAATGGGGACCGGATATTCGCCGAGTATGACATAATCAACATCCAGTACACAGGTCCAGACAACAACAAGACACAGGTGTCCGTCGGCCAGTACTTCTATCCCGCTGTGAGTAGACAATTCAAAAAGCATCTCTGTGTAAAATGGCACATCTTTGCGTTAGTCACAATTCGAACGTAATGATTCTTTGTGATTCTAAATAATTCTATTAAACAGAATGGTACCAAGATGAAGCTGCGAGTGAATGAATCCAACATTATATGGCCGGGTCGTTTGAAGATCAAACCCGAGGGTTTCATGATACCTACGCATTTAAAGGTGCTGACAATCGAGGAAAAGCCGTTCGTTTACGTTCGTGAATTACCCGACAATGAGGTCAAGTGTCTCCCTGATGAGATCGCATGTCCGCACTTCAACATAACAGAAGGTGCGTTGAAAAACGTCACTGACACAAAAGTGACGAATTGGTATGAATTAAACTTAAGTTGTTGTGGTGCTCTATTTACTGTGGCGTTTCTCATCTTCTTAGATTCGATAGAAACAGTAACTGATCTTGTCATAACAATAATCAGATCCATAGTATTCAAAATTACTTACTACAGTTAGAAAATATAATAGAATATTATATATATTATTTTTTTCTTTCCAACAGATAAACAAATGTTTTGCTGTAAAGGATATTGCGTGGATTTACTAAAGGAGTTGTCAAAAACGATAAACTTCACATACAGTTTAGCTCTGTCGCCAGATGGTCAGTTTGGCAGCTACGTAATCAAGAACACTTCGGGTAAAGATAAGAGAATTATAGAATTTTATACAAATAGAAGAAGATTTTATTACACTTCAACTTTACTGCAGCCAAGAAGGAGATTTGGTTTTACATAAAAAGTCTTAATCCATTTATAACCCATTTACTTTAATTTCCACCAATAAAGATTAACTTTAATCTCGGTTTAACATACTGTTTATCTTTTTCTAATTTTTATAACTAGAAAAAGACAAAGAGGAAATTGAACCGAGATTAAAGTTAATCTGCACACATTGGTGGAAATGAGCATTATAATCTTATCTCTTCTCCCCATCTCCTGAAAATTCTCTTTCGTGAAATACATATATAGGCCTTCTTCCTTCAGCTACTATCCCTTTATATTTTTTATTATATCTCGTTTCTCTAATTCTGGCATCCTCCCATTGTCTTCGAATATCTCCCTTCTTCCTTATCTTCTACAACCAACTTACTCTGTCTAATGTCTTAGTTCGGCGGTCTTCTTATCTTCCCGCCAGAATCTGACATATCCGCGTCCCTGGACGTCATAATCTACACGAGCAACGCCAAGTCGCCAAGTCTAAAACTTCTTTTGACACCTTATCTTACACCTCTACTATTGCCTTTACTTTCTCTGTTTCTCAACGCTTCAAACGCTCTGAATCTATTTAAATTACGTTAATTAAACACTAATGCTTACAACATACATGCACTCACTTGCACGCCACCAAGTCCAATTTTATACAAATATAAAATATTAAATTTTTAAAGAAAGAATAAGTGTTTATTCCAAAGATAATCCAAATAAATTCTATCTTATTATCTAGTTTCTAAATTCGTTTTTATAGGCACCAAGGGATTAATAATTTGAATTTCTACTTTGTTTTTTCTTGTTCTTTTGTTATGTATTGATACATCAAAAGTCGGAGGAAAAAAAGAATGGACAGGTCTTATTGGCGAGATAGTTAACGAACGAGCGGACATGATCGTCGCACCATTAACGATTAATCCAGAACGTGCCGAGTTTATCGAATTCAGTAAGCCGTTCAAGTATCAAGGCATCACTATCCTTGAGAAGAAGGTATTTTCCTTACTTTTTTATAAAGTAAAAACATATTTTTTATATAAAAATAGATATATATATATTTTTTTTCTGAGTTTAGCCTTCTAGATCTTCCACTCTAGTCTCTTTCTTACAACCGTTCAGCAATACCCTTTGGATCCTGGTAATGGTATCGGTGCACGTAGTGGCGTTGGTTTTGTATCTGCTCGATCGATTTTCACCCTTCGGCAGATTCAAATTAGCCAACACCGACGGCACCGAGGAAGATGCTCTCAATCTATCCAGTGCTATCTGGTTTGCTTGGGGTGTATTATTGAATAGCGGTATAGGAGAGGGTAAGGTATTACTTTTTCATCCCTTTTTCATTTATTTTACAATCAAATGTCTCACTTGGAGGAAAAAAAAAATTACAAATTAAAGTTCAAATCTTTTAACTAGTGTTCTTAATACTTACTTAGATCGTTTTCTACGTGGCTGTTCAATTGTTAATCAAATTCTTTATTGTCATTTAAATTCTGTAGGTACTCCACGGAGTTTTTCCGCTCGTGTGCTGGGAATGGTGTGGGCCGGGTTCGCTATGATCATCGTCGCATCGTACACCGCTAATTTGGCGGCGTTCCTCGTTTTGGAACGACCAAAAACTAAACTCACCGGCATCAACGATGCTCGAGTAAGGATATATTAAATTAATTATGTTCCTTACCGAGAGAGAGAGAGAGAGAGAGAGAGAGATAGAGAGAGAGAGAGAGAGAGAGAGAGAGAGAGAATCAATATATCTGGTATGCGATCCGATATAAAAACTTGCAACAATTTATTTATAAAGCTCAGAAATACAATGGAGAATTTGACGTGTGCGACGGTAAAGGGATCCTCCGTGGACATGTACTTCAGACGCCAAGTAGAATTGTCTAATATGTATCGTACAATGGAGGCAAATAACTATGACACTGCCGAAGACGCGATTCGCGATATTAAAATTGGGTAAGCATTTCAATTTTTGAGACCATTAATTCTTTGCTCAAGTTGAAATTTAGATTATTGAAAGAGAGAGAGAGAGAGAGAGAGAGAGAGAGAGAGAGAGAGAGAGAGAGAGAGAGAGAATCATTAAATACATATTAAATTTATTTCTGAAATCTCATTATACTTTCAATATCTTCGATCTTGTAATATGTTGCTTAAAACAATTGAAGCACAATCTAACATACATTCCATTAAGTAACTATTTAACCGATGTTTAAATACCTCTAACAACATTAATAACCGTGTCGTGATTTAATATATTTTGCACGTCAACGTAATTACATTATCACATCACTCTTCTTCTTTTCAGGAAATTAATGGCCTTCATTTGGGATAGTTCGCGACTAGAATTTGAAGCGGCTCAAGATTGTGAATTAGTAACGGCTGGTGAACTATTTGGCCGTTCAGGTTACGGAATTGGTTTGCAAAAAGGATCGCCTTGGGCGGATGCTGTAACATTGGCGATCTTAGACTTCCATGAAAGTAAGTATACAACAAATCTCAATTAACGTAAAGCATTTTATGCTCGTGAAATTCCAATTTTCTATTCAGCGACTTTCTTCTAATCATGATTCTTTTGCAGGTGGTTTCATGGAGAGCCTCGATAATCTTTGGATCTTGCATGGCAATGTGCAACAATGCGAGCAATTTGAAAAAATGCCAAACACTCTCGGCCTGGAGAACATGGCAGGAGTATTCATCGTCGTCGGCGTCGGTATCGGCGGCGGAGTCGCTCTAATTATAATTGAAATGGCATACAAAAAGCACCAAATACGTAAACAAAGGAAGATGGAACTAGCAAGACACGCAGCCGACAAGTGGCGAGGAATGATCGAGGTAATTCAATTTAATCAATTTAAAGAAGTCGACAAGATCGATTTAATCAAATTACATCAAAAATTAATCAAAATAATTAAAAGTTATTCCGATTGCAGTAAAACTTTACTTGTAAAAGCATTATTTTTGAAATTACTAATTAAGAAATTTTTTAAAATTATCTCTAACAAAAAATTCTTATTAAAATCTACTTTTGAGACATTTAATCCTTATATCTTCATGAGACTTTAGGACTTTTAGATCGTATAATTTCATGCACCTATGTCGTCAATTATTGCATTCTATTGTTTCGTACGCAGAAACGGAAAACTTTGCGGGCATCGATAGTCACGCAGCGAAGGATTCAGAGCAACGGTTTGAATGATCCCGCGACGGTGAGCTTAGCGGTCGACACAGTCGCCAGGGCGAATGTGGGCTCGCGCAGTCCAGGTCGCGCCTGGCCTGGTGACAGCGACCTAAGACAACGACCAATCTCCCGCGCCGACGACATCCGGTTGTCGCCCGCCGCCTACACTGCCGATGTGTCGCATCTCATAGTCTAATCATACGTTGATTTGTAGCTTTTTACTGAATAAGAAATCGCCTACCACACACACACACACACACACATTCCTAATAGATCGATTACAGTAAGAAATGAAATTCATCCGAATATCTTCCTTGCATAGTGAAACGCGGGATGATTCGTGAATAACTGTGAGATATATTTAAAATGATTAATCGTTCTCGCTTATTAGATATTTATAGAAAACTGTGATGGACTTAAAGATGTCTCTGATGTTTATTAAACCGTTGCAGATGAAGTGTTATTCGTTTTACGTATGACAAGTGATTTTGAGATGACCTAATTTTTATAAAAAAAAAAAACAAATTTTATACGTTATAACATGCAAATAATATTTAATTCAAATATTATAATATTTAAACGTGAGTTAAATTCTTATAAGTATTCTCAGTCGACTTATTGTTAAAATGTGAAAAAGTTTTTTTAATTAAATCACTGACTTACTTTTGCTACAATGAAAAAGGAATATTGTGCTTAAATATATTTATTATGACTCTATCACTAATGTTTTGTCAATTGTAAAGATATATTAAAATATAAGTAATTTGTTTTATATAAGGTTTTTTCTTTCGACTTAAATATATTAAATATATTAAGATTTTCCATTATATTATATTAAACTATTAAGTTACTTTATCAATGTTGTGAATCCATCGAATACAGAGATTAAATTGTTGTAAGATTTATGCGTTTTCACTATACACTTTTAACATTTTAGTTCATCCTCTAAATATTTATTTATTTCGTTTCAAAAATAAAGAATAGAATTCATTATCAATTTTGATGAAATATATATAAAAAATACAACATCATGAAAATTTCTGATTTTTATTTTGAATAATGTAAAAATATATTTATCTCGGTTGATCATAAGTTTCTCAAATTTCATGAGCATAACTTATTGCTAATCTAATTGTAATAGATATCACGATGGTCAAATGGTAGTCCTATACTCTTCGTATTATTAATACTGACATATACTTCTCATATTACTTGCTTATGTAAAAGTACAATTTCGCATAAAAATAACTTAAACATCCAAATAAATTAAATAGATGGATGGAGGAATAAATACTAGATAATTTTGAAGAGTAACTCTTGCCAGTGATAGAGTTAACGATATCCTGGTGTTGCCGAGGGATATCCTGGTGTTACAGAGGGATATCCTGATGTAGAAAGGCTTATAGTCGGGCCTGCAGTACTATAGTTTGGTGTAGCAGGAATGGAGACAGATTGGCTCGGATAGTTTTGTTGTCCAATAAATGTTCCGCTCGACGCACTAGCGCTAGCTGAACTTGAGGCAGTCGCAAAACTTGAGCCCCCAGCTGGTCCACTCAACTTTATAACATCACCCGTTATTGGGAAGTTTGAAAAATCACCTGAAGGACTGGTCGCAAAACTTGAACCCTCAGCTGGTCCGCTCAACTTTATTATACCACCTGAAGGACTAGGGACAAATGAAGAAGCACCTGCAGTTGATGCGATTCCCTGTTGTCCATAAGGTGGTAAATACGTAGGCGCGGGTGTTGATACAGACGGTTGATTAATAGGAGGTAGATATGTAGGAGGCGGACGTGTAGGTCGTGGTTGCGGCCGAGGTGGAGGTAGGTAAGTGCGACGTGTAGGAGGAGGTGGCGGAGGACGAGATGGTGGTGGTGGCGGAGGAGGCGGAGGTGGTGGCGGCGGAGGAGGTGGTATATATTTTGGAGGAGGTTGGTGGTGGTGGTGGTGGTGGTGTAGGGTAAGAATAACTTGGTTCAGTACTTGGATATCCTGGTGGTGACGGAGGTGGAGGTGAAGGATAAGAATAACTAGGTTGAGTGCTTGGATATCCTGGTGGGGAAGGAGGAGGTGGTGGTGGCGGAGGAGGAGGTGGTGGTGGCGGAGGAGGTGGTGGCGGTGCAGGGTAGGAATAACTAGGTTGAGTGCTTGGATATCCTGGTGGAGAAGGAGGTGGCGGCGGCGGTGGCGGCGGCGGTGGTATATACCTTGGTGGAGGAGGAGGAGGCGGTGGCGGCGGAGGAGGGGGGGGAGGAGGAGGAGGCGGTGGCGGCGGAGGAGGGGGGGGAGGAGGAGGAGGCGGTGGCGGCGGAGGAGGGGGGGGAGGAGGAGGAGGCGGTGGCGGCGGAGGAGGGGGGGGAGGAGGAGGAGGCGGTGGCGGCGGAGGAGGGGGGGGAGGAGGAGGAGGCGGTGGCGGCGGAGGAGGGGGGGGAGGAGGAGGAGGCGGTGGCGGCGGAGGAGGGGGGGGAGGAGGAGGAGGCGGTGGCGGCGGAGGAGGGGGGGGAGGAGGAGGAGGCGGTGGCGGCGGAGGAGGGGGGGGAGGAGGAGGAGGCGGTGGCGGCGGAGGAGGGGGGGGAGGAGGAGGAGGCGGTGGCGGCGGAGGAGGGGGGGGAGGAGGAGGAGGCGGTGGCGGCGGAGGAGGGGGGGGAGGAGGAGGAGGCGGTGGCGGCGGAGGAGGGGGGGGAGGAGGAGGAGGCGGTGGCGGCGGAGGAGGGGGGGGAGGAGGAGGAGGCGGTGGCGGCGGAGGAGGGGGGGGAGGAGGAGGAGGCGGTGGCGGCGGAGGAGGGGGGGGAGGAGGAGGAGGCGGTGGCGGCGGAGGCGGAGGTGGTGCCGGCGGTGGTATATACCTTGGTGGAGGAGGAGGAGGAGGTGGTGGTGGTGGAGGAGGCGGTGGCGGCGGAGGAGGAGGTGGAGGTGGCGGCGGAGGGGGAGGTGGTGCAGGATAAGAATAACTAGGTTGGGAACTCGGATATCCTTGTTGACTACCTCTTTCCGTTGGTAACGAGAACGGTACGTTGGGTCGCTGATAAGAATATCCTGCTTGACGACTGACACGCGACCAGCGTGCGCCAGCGCAATTGATCACCAACAAGATATATATTACCTAAAAATTATAAGGATTCGTTATATTGCCGAAATAAAAACAAAGAAATAATGTTAAAATAGCTTACCCATTTTGATGGTAGCATAAGCATTTCGCGTATGCTAGCGATGCAACATGACAGTTGCTTTTATATGAATGTTTTGCATTATCCGATTCATTTTCTGCGCGCTTTACTTGAAAACTACATCTATCTAATTCTACTAATTCAAGTTACAGCTTATTAAACCCACTATTACACTCACCACAAGATTACGGGTTTTTAGAGCAATGGCAAATTTCCTTTTCATCTTGCAAGAGACTCGTGGATGTGTTGAAATGAAACATTTATTTAGTTAGCATTAAACATCATATGAACCTTTTTTCGTTTTATAAATATTTACTGTGCATAGCCCATATTGTTACATCTAAACATATTACGGTAACTCTTTAATCGTGAGGTATTTGAAATATATCTTATGGAATCTCTAAAGTTTTCTAGTGATGGAGAAATTGACTGTTAGACTTCTTGTGAACGAATGTAAAGTGTTATAGGTATTATAAAATAATGGAGTTCATTTGTGATGTAAGTTTAATCTTTATACATCACATGTACTGTGTAATATGTACATTTTCGTTCAAATGTGATATTAATATATGAACTATATTCATTCATTCATATATATTTGTTAATACTGTCAAACTAGCAGCACCTCTTTCAGTAGTGTATTGCACAGCTGCAATATTGCAACCGCATTTCATAATTATAAGCACAGAGACAAATAGTAAGTTAGTATATGCATAAAGTAAGAGGAAAATACTGTCATAAAAATAAAGTAGTCTTGAAAATGAAAGTTGCAAAATTGTAATATTGCAATAACAGACAATTGTTGCATACCAAAAATTCCACGTCAAATCGGGTACCAAAAAAATCAACATTTTTAATTTTTTTGAAAATTTTCACATACGTTCTACACATAAAAAAATAAAACACGTGTTTGAGAAAAAAAATTTAAAAAGTTGTCACGAAGTTATGCTTACCTTTAAGTTTCAAGAATTGACGAAAAACGTGGCTTATGTGTATATTCAAATGATTATATCGCCGAAATGGTAATAAATCGTACAAAAAAATACAACAGATCAGTTTTAAAGATTATAAGTTGTTCTATTTTTTGGAAATTTTTAAATATACATTTGTTTTGAATTTTTAAATGCATTTTTGGTTATCAACTGACCACTTGCAGTTCCTGATAAGAATTCATCATATTCGCTCTCGAATTCTGAAATAATCCTGAAAAATTTAAAATGGAACTCGAATGGATTGTATAGATAATAAATTCTTTAAGATCAACCGTGCGGCACAGCGGTATTCCAACGCACGGGCTCTGGAACGGCGGCGGCAGATGCTTCGTGCGTTGCGCGTTAGTATGCCACGCGGTATCTTAAAGAATTTATTATCTTATACAATATCCATTTGAGTTCCATTTTGAAACTTTCAGGATTATTTCAGAATTGAAGAGCGAATATGATGAATTTTTATCAGGAACTTTAAGTTGGTGAGTTGATAACAAAAAATTTAAAAATTATAAACAATAAAAAAAATATTTATTGAAAACAAATGTATATATTTAAAAATGATCAAAAAATAGAACAACTTATAATCTTTAAAACTAATCTCTTCCATTTTTTTTCGTACGACTTACCATTTCGGCGGTATAATCATTTGAATATACACACGAGCCACGTTTTTCGTCAATTCTTGAAACTTAAAGGTAAGCATAACTTCGTGAAAACGTTTCTTTAATTTTTTTTCTAAACATGTGTCTCATTTTTTTAATGTGTAGAATACGTCTGTAAAATTTCACAAGAATTGGAATCTTCGATTTTTTTTTTGTCGAAAAGTGCCCGGTTTGACGTGGAATGCCTCATATATTATACTTATATAAGCTATTTTTTATATATAAAATATTATGTAATTACCCGATAATATAAATATTTTTGTTTTATTGAAATAATATAAAAAATATGTCTATATTACATTAAAAAATATATATGATTTGTGTATTATCTTACAAAATTCTATTATACAAAATAAACCTATGCGATATGAGCTTCAAAAATATTAATACCTTAATTAATTAATAATAGAATTAACAAAATAATATAAATTAATTAAATGAAAAAATGAAGAATTAAATTATAAATATGTTTATTTTCTGAACAATAAAGGAGAAAACATAAAGACATATTCGTAAAAAATACATACAATATATAAAATGTATAAGAGAAAAAGTACCTACCTATTTTATAAAAATAAAGTAACTAATAATAATTATTGTTATTAGTTATTTTTATAAATGAAATTTAGTTTGATAAGAATAAATCAAATAAAAGAAAGGTTTTTACTTTCAACCAAACGGATCATGATGCTTGATAATATACAATTTGCAAATATATTTTTCAGTCTTATAAACTGCGCGCCGATTTAGTTTATCGGATTAGAAATGCAATCATAAACTGAAACTAAAAATAAGATCAACAAATTACATTGTGTGTAATCAATTTAATAAAAGATGCTAATAATAATTAACCTTAAGCTATTAATATAGTTAAATAGTAAATACTACTCTTACTATATTTAAAATAATAAGAAAGGAAATGGTCAAAGGAATAGAAATAAATGTAAGCTATAACTGAAATTTATTTTATTTTATTTTCTAAAGACACGGTAGGTGGCTAACATATGAGCTTGCTGTTTCTTCAAATTACAAATTTAGGCCAGTTTTAGTAAAAATATCGAAAACTGAAAAGCAACGTTTTATAATTGGTTAAATATTAATTAAAGAATTTCTTTTCGGTTCTTCGAAATTTATTTGACAATCTGTTAAGTTAATCAAAATTTTTTAATATTTTATCATTTATTATTTCAAACTGATTTAATTGTAATTTATTGCTCATTATTTTATTTCTAATAAAAATTTAAAAAGAGTTACCTTTTCGTCATTACTAATATTATTATTTTTATATATTTAAATGATCTCGATTTAGAGCCAAACCCATAGAGGAGTAAAGCTATCGAAATTAAAAACATCGGGCTGACCTATGTGCGAGACGTTGGGGAAAGTGGTCGACCATCGGAAGGGCTGCGTGGAGTCCAACGTACTCGGTCCGGAAGTGACCTCAAAACTCTTCACACCATCAACGTCGGCCAGGATGATTTTCATGTCGATTATACCGAATGGTAAATTAACTTTCTCCAGGTCTCCTCTATTAGTTAAAATCTGTACCGGATCTTCGTTTTTATTGGTAGATATCTCGTGACTGTATCCTCGCATCAACCTCTTAAAGTGTTCTATCGTAGTGATGTTGCTCTGTAATCTCGCGACTAGCTCGCTTTTTGTCATATCATCGTCTTCTTCTTCATTTTCGCTAATTATCATGTTGATCTCGGGATGATGAACTTCACCTATAGCCCAAAGCACGTCAGTGCCGACGAACTGCTTGCTGACATCTGTCGTGCGAATAAGCCCCGGTAATTGTTCAATAAGCCAAACAACGCTGTCACGCAGTTCCAAAATGACCCATTGTCGTGCTGTATCAGCACCATTTTGCAACGACATGTTACGAGACCAGGAACGTCCATTTGTTGCCAGACGATTCGCCGCCATCACTCTTACGGATGACATTACCTGTAGAAGAAGGAAATTAACTCACTGACTTTTAGTACAACTATGTTCCAAGATAATAATAAACAATAGAAATTGATTCAAAATTTATATTATTTCATATCTTATCATATCGTAAATTGTTTTATATAAATATCTTTTGACGTTCATGTATATTTGCAATTAGTTAAAATTATAGAAAGCAAAATGTAAAAAGATTTGTTTACCTGATTCTTTGTTCTCATAAAATTCCACAGACTGGTGTTAGTGTCTGTCATTGGCGTTCCAACGATAATAATCTCGTGATTCCCTCCTTGAATCCAATAGAATTCATCGTGAGATGACAGAGCACCAGGGTAAGATGACATTATAATAGATCTGCTTGGCATTGGCGCAAAGGTTTTTAAACTTGGCAGAATATGATAACCAAAAGTATATTTCTTCAATAATCTTAGCATTTTAGCATATCTGTAAAAAAATGTGAAACTTATGCTCGATATAATGTACTGTAATAAAAAAGCGTTTTTATTTAAGTTTTTTTTACAATACCTACATTCGATCTTCCTTGCAGCGAAAAAATGCAAAAAGTAATAAATTATATTTTTACATAAAAACAATTTTTACATAAGTATTTTTGTGTTTTAAATGAAATTCTTTGTCAATTACTTTAATTATATTTAAAATTAATTTCTTTTTTAACTACTTTGATTTTTTTCAGATAGCCATATTTTTTACTGATAGTATATACATATATTATATACATATGTTATATATACGGGGTAATGATAACTTACGGTGCAGCAGTAGTATGTCCAATAGCTACCAACGGATCTGATCCTTCACGTGATAGGCTTTTCAAGAAAATCATGCCTTTGATGTAATCGCGATAGAATTCGGAATTGTTCAGCGTTCGTTCGAGATCCGGTAGATCTGCAGCCATTGCCAGCCAGAGGAAGTGTTCCTTGTTCATTTCCACTGACTGCCGACTACGACGAACCGCGAATTTCCAGCCAGCCTCTAGACCATCCAATTGAATATAAAACAGCTTCACCTATGATGTAAAAATAATGACGATTTACAACATATCCTTGCGTGAAATCACAGAATTTCGGATTTAAAATATTCTGTTTTATAACAACACTATGCGATATTAAAGATAGGTATGTGCAATTACTGATTGGGTTTCTTTTTTATTTAAAAGCAATAAAAGTAAATACATATTCAAAATCTTTAGCACAAAGAAAAATATCTATATGTATCAAACATTTTATTGGATTTAACGAATATTTCACATTTTAATCTTTAAATTTAATTCCTATTTACCATATGCCAGAATGGATCCGTGGGTGCCAAGCGCTCGGCACGCTCGCGGACAATAACGGTGTTCTCATGAAGGAATCGCATCAATTTCTGGCATTCGTATGCCCATTTCTCACAAACAACGTTGACGGTATTATGCCAATGATGATGGATTATTTGCCATGTCAGACTACCCTCTAACAAACCGGCCGCATAAGCCTGCACGGTGTCCGGATACTTCGATGACGTTTCTATTTCGATGATGGACCATCTGGAATATATCCGCTGTGTTTATTTTAATTACACATCATATGAAAAATCTGCAGAATATTCTGATTTGTAAATATGTAGCGGATGTATAGTTTCTACGGATTTTAATTTATATACAAGATTATACATATATATAGAACCATCCAGGAAAAGAACTGTTACATATCAGTTATCGATCTAAATATATATCTAATCATTTTTCAATCACAAAATTTAGACTTATTAAAAAACATATACATATATTAAGTATTAATTATGTAAAATAAATTAAAATTATATTGCGATTCTCTCCAAATAAATTTTAAATAGAGGATAGAAAATAATCTGTTTCAAAATTTTGTGCTCTTTAAAATATATAGAATCTTTACAAGAACATGACTATATATTTCTTCTGCTCAATGACATTGACCTACCCAGATTCGAATATGCCAGTCTTGTAATAGGCACGGGCAGCATTCAATCGTACATCGGCGAGATCGTTACCTTGACCCCAAAAGTCGATACGATATCCTCCCTTGTGATTCCACGACACGGTAGCCGAATAAGTTCCATCTTTCTCAACACTGTAAAAGCATTACTGCTTAGAAAAATTTACTTTATTAATCGAACTTTTATTAATATTCTCTAAATTTTGTAAAAGTGCAATTCTTAGTCAATGCAGCGCACATTATGTTATATTTTGTGTTTGTTCGACAGCGAAAACACATGTTGAACAACTTATTCTTAAAAGATTTGACTATCTAATTGTTAAAAAAACTAAAAAAAATTAGTGTCAACTAACAGTCCGAATTCACCGAGGATAATGGTGCCAATGCCAAGAAGAGCGACAGCGACGAGAATATAAGTGGAGATGCGCGTCTGCAGCCACGAGGCTCCGACCACCTTCAGCATGGCTCATAGGTAAGCTACACACCTTGATAACAAAAAGAAAAAAATAGCAAAGAGCGTTCTCAACCCATCGATTACCGACGCCTAATCCACCACAGGCTTTCTATGGCGCTTCTTCAAAAATTGTCCGTAGCTGCACTTTCCTTCTTGTCCCTGCAACAATACAATTTATAGAATTTTATTTAGCTATCCTCTCTTCTATTTAATTTCTATTTTAAAGTACATTCTACCTAACTTTTATTCTAAATCGACTATGTATGTAATGTATCTGTGTCAAGATATCGATCTAAACAATATTTTCCATGAATGGTTAAACGCCTTTTCTCTTCGATAATATATCAAAATATAATAGAAAATTGTAACATTCTATAAAATCGAATGTTTCTGCTTTTTTCATAAATTTATAATTTATAAAAATAAGGAAATAAGGGAAAGTAGAATAATATGCAATTAACATATTTTGCACATATTTAACTTTCTCAGAAATAATAATAAAAGTCAATTTTATGTAAAACTGACATTTTGTACAATTTGGTGTTTCACGTTTTGCGATAAGTGTATTCATTATTAAATGTGAAAATTTGATTAAGATAATGATTAATTCATGGATACTTCATCGAAAAGATAACAAAAATTGTTGTTAGATTACTCACTTGCAAATTGAAGATGAAGGATAAGGCTGACTCATTATCGCTTAAGATTAGACTCTCCAAAGAACATTGTCATACATTTACTAATTATTTTACTAATACTACTATAACACGACATATTGCATAATTGTTTATCTCTCCTATCTAAGTTTGCGTTACGTATCTCGATACGTGATAACAAAATCTTTTTTTTCACGCTAAAATCGCAACATACGATTTTCACTTTCAACGGATTATAAGCGACGTTTATGCGGGATATAATTGAGTTCATGTAAAACAAGCTGTTTTCCTTCTTTTTGGAAAAATCCAGTCGCATACAAGACTTAACTTAATTAGAATCATACAAATCAAAAGCGTAAATCAAAGGTGTAAGATAATGTGAAAAAAATATAGCAGAAACAAAAAACAGTGCGTCAAGTAAATTTTAAAAATAATAATTGTCTGCCCACATATATGTATTCTATCGTAGACGAGATCTCTGTTCTCAAAACGTCGCAGTTTGAGACTTGCGAAATACTTCGCAAATAGTAGTTTACGCGTCATCGAGTTTTGTTAACACTTATCGCTTCGTTTCGTACTGGTGACTTAGCGTCAGAGCAGATAAATATTCATAAAATAATACGATAAAATATTCGTTTAACACATTTTTTTTAATCAATCGTGTATATTTCGCACAACAAATAATTTCAATATCAAATAAATTTCCATAAAAAAAGGAGCAATATCATATTATGTATAAAGTCGGACAGCAATAATTAACGGTTATCATTATAAAGTATAAATGTTCAAATGTCTTATTACGAATTGATTTACCACCACAATAAAAATTTTATGGAATGTGCGAGTTTTACAGAATTTTTAGCCGATAAATAATTCGCGTTTCAAAGACATCCTCGTAATCAATTAGGAAAAAATGCTGTACACTTATCACAGTAATATATCAAATATTCCTTCCACCAGTGCAAAAAAAATTATTTTGTTTTGTACAACTTTTTACATATCATAATAAATAAAATTTTGTGCAAACAAATAAGAATTTGGTATAAAGTAACTATTCATTTCCTTAATTCGTAAAAAATTCAACGTTTAAATATTATTAATTATCTGCTAATTATATTATTAATTATTCCGCCTTTTTCTAATAATTATTAATGGAACAATAATTATTATTTCGTTATCCGCGAGAATGAAAGCGATATTTAAATATCTGTAATTTTGTATTATTTTTTCACGCTAAAATCGCAACATACGATTTTCACTTTCAACGGATTATAAGCGACGTTTATGCAGGATATAATTGAGTTCATGTAAAACAAGCTGTTTTCCTTCTTCTTGGAAAAATCCAGTCGCATACAAGACTTAACTTAATTAGAATCATACAAATCAAAAGCGTAAATCAAAGGTGTAAGATAATGTGAAAAAAATATAGCAGAAACAAAAAACAGTGCGTCAAGTAAATTTTAAAAATAATAATTGTCTGCCCACATATATGTATTCTATCGTAGACGAGATCTCTGTTCTCAAAACGTCGCAGTTTGAGACTTGCGAAATACTTCGCAAATAGTAGTTTACGCGTCATCGAGTTTTGTTAACACTTATCGCTTCGTTTCGTACTGGTGACTTAGCGTCAGAGCAGATAAATATTCATAAAATAATACGATAAAATATTCGTTTAACACATTTTTTTTAATCAATCGTGTATATTTCGCACAACAAATAATTTCAATATCAAATAAATTTCCATAAAAAAAGGAGCAATATCATATTATGTATAAAGTCGGACAGCAATAATTAACGGTTATCATTATAAAGTATAAATGTTCAAATGTCTTATTACGAATTGATTTACCACCACAATAAAAATTTTATGGAATGTGCGAGTTTTACAGAATTTTTAGCCGATAAATAATTCGCGTTTCAAAGACATCCTCGTAATCAATTAGGAAAAAATGCTGTACACTTATCACAGTAATATATCAAATATTCCTTCCACCAGTGCAAAAAAAATTATTTTGTTTTGTACAACTTTTTACATATCATAATAAATAAAATTTTGTGCAAACAAATAAGAATTTGGTATAAAGTAACTATTCATTTCCTTAATTCGTAAAAAATTCAACGTTTAAATATTATTAATTATCTGCTAATTATATTATTAATTATTCCGCCTTTTTCTAATAATTATTAATGGAACAATAATTATTATTTCGTTATCCGCGAGAATGAAAGCGATATTTAAATATCTGTAATTTTGTATTAAAATTAAAAAATATAAAATCAACTTTCGAAATCAACAATTGTAAAAATCACATTTTTATAAAATTATTTGTGTATTATATATAATATGTTAAAATATACTGTTGTATTTTTTTTATAAATCATTTAATATTTTAAAACAAATTAATTGTAAGATATTAAAAAATATCTATTGATTTGTTCGTTAGAAAATAGAAAAAATTTCATTGAATCTTCGTTGACTTAACAGCAGTCATCTAATAACTTTTTTTTTAGTTACTGATAATAGAAAGTTTACGGAAATAGGTGAGACATCGAAGCCTTCGCTTCGCAACAGATAGAGCAACGTCGCGCACGATATATGCATAAAATATATCATATAAGCGATATGCATCGACACGCGAATAAATATTACGTATTCAAATGTTTTCAACATCACGGAAATACCAGAATACATTAGAATTCCGGAAAAGCAGCATGAGTAAGACTTAAACATAGTGATAACATCGTGAAATAAAAATTACTCTGACAAAGTGAATTAATAAATAGCAACAAAATTTTGCTATACGCGTATGTACATTTTATTATATTTTAGATTCTGAATATTATTTAATGTACCATCTTTCAAATTTTTAATTAAAGTGACTTATAAATGGTCAAATCAATTAATAAATTAATCCTAAACCGAAAGAAACGGATAATGCGTCCTTCAGAAATTTTTTTAACTGTTGAAAGAGGAGGAAGTAAAGAAGTTTATTGTTCATCGTAGAAATATCGATTTAAATTTATTAAATTCAATTTTTCCTGTATAATTCTAGAAAAACATTCCGCTCTAATTTTCAATAAGGATTATTTTCGCGCGTTTCAGCATGGATATCTCATCTTGGCGGGATCATTGAATTCGCCATGTGATGGAAACCCACGTGGCTTTTGTATGACTCACTCATTCAATTATTCGCTCGCTAGTTCACTCACCCTGGATGAAATTTGGCAGTCTGAATTGCAGCGCGTCGTACACGGGTAACGGATGGGTCATCGGGCACGGATTACATTCCTCACGCATATGTATGGTCTATGAGTCTTTGGACTGGTTGCTCCGACACTCCAATCCAAGCGCGATCGCTCGTCTTTCCCGACTACCGAGTACCGACAGTGCCGATGGACTCGTCGCCAGCTGGCAGTCAGTATTTCCATTTCCCTTCCTCTC
Organism: Cyphomyrmex costatus; assembly: GCF_001594065.2. Lineage (NCBI taxonomy): Eukaryota > Metazoa > Arthropoda > Insecta > Hymenoptera > Formicidae > Cyphomyrmex > Cyphomyrmex costatus. The sequence continues at coordinate 202,866 of NW_017279009.1, read as the reverse complement.
CATCTTCTCGTCATCATTAATTCGCCCCACTATACCATGAGTCGTGTCGTTGGGCCGCGTCAGGGTCTTGACATTGAAGTCAAAGCGATGACTAAAGTTGAAATATAAAGAGTATAAGAAAGATGGTTGAATAGATCCATAGAAGTTATATAAAAAATCCTGAGAAATATTGACTATTTATTTCAATTTAAACATGACTGAGAAATATACCTGAAAAATACACAAATTGAGCGAATAATTTCTTAAAATTTACAATAATTTTTACGTCTATGCAGCAGAATGCATAAAGAATGCATTTAACGTTCGACAAAAGTTTTACTTAATTAGTTCAGATAATATATACCTACTATAATAATTTTAAAAAGCCAATTTTGATAATAATACAAAAGTTAAATAAAGAGAGAGAGAGAGAGAGAGAGAGAGAGAGAGAGAGAGAGAAATTATAAATATCAAATCCAAATTTTTCATATCTTTTGTTACTCTCATTCTTACGTTTTATAAACATTTATCTCTTACAAAAACGTGAAATGTTTCTCCTGTATTAATTTTTCAATAATAATATTTTAACATTTTTACACAAAAGATTATAAAATTAAATTAAAATCTCTAATTGAGTGTGCAACGTAATAGAAATAAATTCCTTTAAATATATCTACATTGAAAATTTCCATAAAAAGTTGGGAAATATAAAAAATTTTGTATTTATATCAATGACATCAGGGAGCAGATCCAATTTCTCTTCAGATCCAAGTTGCCATATCTATTATTTAAAATATAAGTTGTTTACTGCGAGTAACAATTTTATGAGCTATGATTGATTTTAATTGAGAGCCTTAATTGTTGAACGAGGGCAGCTGTTTCGCCGTAGGCGTTTCATAGGCACTTCATGACGAAGCAATTATCAGTAATATTTAAAGCGCAAATTTCATTGATTACCTATATTAAAAATAAAATTTTTGAAATACATTTTTTAGGAGTTCTACAACAGTAAGAATCTATACAATCTAATATGGAAGAGTTCGCATGTTTTATTGATTGCTTGAATAGTAAGCAAATAGTAACGCTGATTAGAGCAAAAAATTATCCTCACGATCATCATTTCTGAAATTCGTTTCCTTCGCATAAATTATTTCCCTCAATAACGCGTAATAAAGAGTCTCGTCCGCAATAAGTCCCGCGGAATTTCTTGATTGCAGTTCGGTCACAAGGCACGCTCCACAAGTGGAATGCAATATAAGTTCCTTGGAATATGTTCGTATATGAAGACATTCTCTTCTATTCTTATTACATAGAACAGTGGGACCTAAGAGAATCTAAATGATCTTTCTTAATTTTAGTCGCAGATTCGTCGATCGCTCTGAAATCAATTTTTTGTATTTGCTTAAATTCATAGTATATAGAAAATTTGTTCCTAAACGGAAATATTTGAGTATGTGTGTGTATGTATGTTTGTATATTGTATGTGTGCAGAATATAATATAAATAAAATATATAAATCTCCTCACTAATATATTCTTTATTATAAATTATACTAAACTATATACTATTTATAGATATTTGACTTTTAAGCAATTAAAAATCGAAGATTCTTTTTTGAGAATTTTTTAAAAAAATTTTAAAATACCTAATATATGCATATAAAACGCTCTAAATTGGCAATTGATAATTTCCTTCTCTTTTATCAATCAAGTTATTGGAAATAATCTCCATCTATCTAATCAACTTAAGATGAGATTACTGTAAATTAATTTTAATTTGAAATCAAAATCTCACCTCTCTAGATTACTCACATATTTGCATTACAGATTATATAGCACTTTAGAATGTATTTAAAAGAGAAATGGATTAAAAATTTCATAATTACAATCTATAATTCAACACAACTAATTTATTTTAAAAAAGCGTAAAAATTTTGTATGTTCTTCTCTGTTGTATTGTAACAACTATAAAAAAGTAATTTATATTAAACAAATTATAAATTGTTTTAATTTTTTACAGAACATATGTATAAAATAAAAATACATGTATAATATACGAGGCGTATAACGTAAACAGAATAAAATGTAATAAAAAAAGTGTAATAAATAAAATTTTTGGATTACAAAAGGTATAATATTTACTTATATTTTTTGAATGAATTAAGAAACATAATGATTATAAACGGTCTCGATAAAATGCGAAAATTGTCTGATCAAGCGAACCATTCTCCTTGAGCTTGCGCATCCTGCGTCATTCCGCAAGCGCGGAATCCTGCGAGATACGAAAGTTCGCAGGAAGGATTCTCAGTGCACATTCATCCTTTGTGGACTCCGCAGTACAACTCTATAAATATTATAAACGGTATTTAAGAAATCGGGATAAATTCGACATAATATCCGAGTCAACAAAAATCCAAATTGAAGCTGAAGTTCAGCGAGTTTACTCGCTAAATCGCTTCGTAGGGAGATTTAAAGAGGATTTAATTACGTTAACGATGATGTTATTTCTATTAATCGCTCTCGCGAGTATCCATTCGGGCTGGTCTCGACGCGATCCTTTGATCGATGAAAATATGGCTAGAAACGCAGTGCATACGATTCCATTGGGTTCGGAGGTGACTTTCCATTGGAGGTACGATTTTAAACAAAATCTCATTTGCCATTATAATTGTCTGTAAGAAATATAATTTTAATTATTTTACAAGTATAGGGTAAACCCGGTATATACGCCGCGTCAGGAAATACGCCGCAGAAGTTAGAAAAAATAGAAGGAGTGGAGATAATTTTCCGTCAATTACTTTGTTACATGCCTTTATGGTATATTAGTATTATGTTATGATTTCAGTTCTTTACTGTTAATATTAATGAAATTATTGCGAGTTAAATCGATTTTTTACTGTAATAAGTAGTGCCATCATAATTTATAATCTACATAAAATTATATATTATCTTCTCTCCTTGTCATCTTTATTCTAATTGTAACTTCAACCTATACAGATACGATTATAAAATCGGCGACAGTACTACACGTGTAAATTGACGGGTGATCATTACAAGTTTTATATCGAGAAAAATCAAGAGCTAATTTATACCTGAAAAACTATACACGATCATAATATGTGATCGATTCGTACTCCTAATGTAGAGACAATTAAGCCTAGAAATTTTTATTGGTAGAATTGTTTCCAAATTGACAAAAGCTCCAGCTATTTATTGTTGTAATGCGGTTTTCCTAATATTTTAATGCAATAGCAACGAAACACTCTAAATTTTTCTTTTTTTTGTTTATATTGTTATAATTATTGGAAATTTTTGCTCAGTTTGTCGTTACTTTTCAGAGTGGATTTAATGAACAAGCTGGTGATCGCAGAAGTTCATTTTATCGGTAACGATAGCAGCTGGTTTGCAATCGGATTTTCCGACTATGGAGAATTGAAACCAGCTGATTACTGCGTCTTATGGTCTGATTGGCATCAACAAGTTCACTTTCAAGTAAAGTTCGGTGATGTGAAAAATTATAAATCAAATTATATATGAAAAATTGGTTTTATCTTTGTTAACAATCGGTAGGATTCGTGGGCGGATGTCGACGGAAAATTACATCTGGATACCCAGCAAGACTGCGATAGTTTCGCGTGGAGAAGACGCGGTAATATCACAAAATTCACATTCTCCCGCAAATTCGACACTTGCGATGAGCATGATTATATCATTGAAGTGAGTAGAATTTACGTAATATTTATATACGTGATTAGAAAGACTTGCGAAACTTTAAAAAAACGTCTAAAAGAATCGTGTTCGACGGATTTTTATTTGTAATCTGTATTTTAAGTTTATAATACTATTGTGAATTTTAATTTATGCGCATCAACTATAACGGTTAATTATTCTCATAAGCCCTATATTGTTCTATTGTTTGGAATAAAATATTTGTTCCTAGAGAGGCACAACGCACTTAGTGTGGCTTCGCGGTCGTGGACCACTATCATCTTTGGCCGGTCTCGAGATATCAGATGCGAAAGCATCGGGTATGTCTCGTACGGAACTGTACAGGATATCTCATAAAAAGCCCAAGTTCCCCGCGAATGCCTGGCAGCTCGAGTTACTCGCTCATCGGGTTCAAGTGCCGAAGAAGGAGACCACTTATTGGTGTCGTGTGCATAAGTTACCGTCAGTACTAAGACAGAAGTGCGTATTAGATATATGCAATAAATGATGAGATGTCCATATTGATATATCTTCCATCACTAATTCAATCCATCTAGACCTTTTATTAATATTTTTACCAAATTAGATCTTTTATTCTAAAAACTTATTAATAAATATAAACATATAAAGATATAGATTATACAATAAAGAAATATTTATCCGTAGGCATCATATTCTACAATTTGGTCCCGCTATTCAAGCGGGTAACGAACATCTTGTACACCACATGGAAATCTTTCATTGCGCCGGATCTGTGGATATAGAAGTACCCATGTACGATGGGCCTTGTGATGGAGCAGACAGACCTGAAAAGACACAGGTGATTGTCTTCTCGTGAACCTGCGCAGATATTATTATTAACAATTAGAACATTTTTTTATACGTATTTCACATTGTTAAATTAAGAATTTAAAAGTACTACTTCGAGCACATCTTTTGTTATTAAAATCAATTTGAAAATTAACAATATTTGATAATTTTCAATAAAAAGACATTAAATTCTTTGAAAATAGCTCATATGTGTTCGATCGTAACGTCTAAAGTAAAAGTTTAAAAGTCAATGATGCTCATTTTAAATCATTTAGATTTGCAAGAAGGTATTGGCAGCATGGGCGATGGGTGCTGACGCGTTTGTATATCCGGAAGAAGCCGGTCTAGCCATCGGCGGAGCTGATTTCAATCCACATGTCATGTTGGAGGTACATTACAATAATCCGGAGTTGCACCAAGGTGTTATCGACTCTTCCGGAATTCGATTTATTCTTACTAAAACACTCAGAAAGTACGATGCCGGTGTTATTGAGCTTGGTCTTGAGTACACCGATAAGATGGCCATACCTCCCCAACAGGTGAAAAAACTGATCGATAATTTTTGAAAACTTATGCTGATGCGCGCATGTAATAAAATAGTTAAATCTACACAATAAAGTTCGTATTACAATTTTACATTTATACAAATACGTAAAAATTACTTAAATAGATGTATACTTTTTATTTTTCATAATACACAAAGTCTTAATCCAATTAAATTTATCTAAAATTCATTTATTTATCTCCAATTTATGTCTATAATTTTGTAAATCTCTTCTTAAAAGAAATAAGAGTTTTAGTAGGAAATTTATTAAAATTAAATGTTATTTAGGAAGCCTTTATACTATCTGGTCACTGTATAACAGAGTGCACCGGAATCGGATTGCCCCAAAGTGGCATTCGCGTTTTCGGCTCTCAACTGCACACTCATTTAACGGGTACCAAAGTCATCACTCGTCATATAAGGAACGGTGAAGAATTGCTACCAATGAACTATGACAACCATTACTCCACACATTTTCAAGAAATCAGATTGTTGCCAAAACCGGTGGCTATCTTACCTGTAAGAAAATTAGCTAAAGTAAACAAATACAGAAATAAAACAGATAATAAATAAGAATGAATATATTAAATAGTTCATTATTATCAAATATCAAACGTTAAAGATAATGATAACAAAAAAAGAGCTGAGAATCTTATTAAAAATGAAATCATTTACAGGGGGATTCTCTAATCACTACATGCACTTACAACACTATGAAAAGAGATAACGTGACTCTCGGCGGTTTTGCTATATCCGATGAGATGTGCGTTAATTATATTCATTATTATCCCAACGCGCAATTAGAGGTAAACTAAATTTATTAATAAAAAGAAATTAATAAAGAAATATTAAAGTGAGTAAATTTATTCGTTCGCATGGATTAATGAGAACAAAATATTTGTATAATTGCCACATGAAATTCCATGTTACAATTAGGTATGCAAGAGTGCCATAAGCGACGACGCACTAAGAACGTATTTCCGTTATATGCGAGAATGGGAAAGTCAAGGGACCAGTATGGAAAAGGGCATCTCGGCAAATTATAAGAGCATCGAGTGGACCAAGGTCCGCGTGGAAGCTCTTCACGATCTCTACGAAGCTGCTCCTCTAGGTTCAATCAATAGTTAAAAATCACGCGTATCTTTAGATTTTACTTATTTTGATTCACAACTACATCAATCTTTTTATTCTAGCAATTTTTGACGATTTTGTTTTAAATTTTAATTCAATATAACAACGTAAAAAGAAGTATTTTTAACTTTTTTTTTTATCGATGTGTGTATTCTTTTATACATCTGTATTTTTTACAATAAGCTTCAATCCCTTTATTTGTAGAACTCTTTCTCCTTCCTTACTCTTCTGATCAACTTTTAACTGATTTATCAGGGATGCAATGTAACAGCTCCGATGGTTCCCGATTACCTGGCCTGTGGGATAATATTGCGGCAACACCCGTCAGATTACCTTTGTCGCCGCCAGCCAGAGATTGCCTGGGGACTTCAATTCAACAAGAGATCTCGGTTCAGATGTGAATAACGACTAAGTTAAAAATTTGAGTTATTCTACCATTCCGTTATGTGAATATTTTAATGAAACAAACTAGTAATTACAATATTAATCCAGTATATCAAATTTAGCTTTACCTGTTGCATCTTCTAAATCTTTTCCAAAATCGTGATGTTTACTCCTAAACTTGGTAATGCCTCCTTTGATATGATAAAATATTTGTTAGAGGATTATAACAGGATTCCGTGAAATTGAAACTTGATCGACGGCATCCCATCAAGGCAAGATGTAAAAAAAATTTCAAAGAATCAATCGATATAAAAGTTTATAAACCTTCAGTATATTTATCCACTTTAAGTGTTTGTTCACTTTTTGGCAGTACAGTACGCATTTCGCTGCGCGAACAAGCTAGCTTGATCAAATCAACAAATAGTTGCGACGATATAATTGTTTCATATATATATACTATATATGTAGAGTAATAATATTAATAATAACACAAATAATAGTCGATGAAACGTTTTTTACACTTCTTATCAATGTACAAAAAAAGGCGAACGTTCCTTAAAAAACAACGATATCAAAATTAATCTTAGTATATGCGGTATTTCTTTTTACGGTATAATACATACACGGTGAAAGGGAGGGATAATACACGCATACAAACAAGCACAAACACACACGCGGTTGCCTTCATACGCACGAGATACAATAGTTGCCTTTGTTCGAGCATAAACAATTTAATACTTCTTATATGTCTTCATTTTTATCTAACACTCTCGTCAGACTTGGTTCTTTTCTTCGTTTTCTTTCACTTTTGTGTAATTTGCAAACTTTGTAGACGGTATGGCATAATACATAAAGTCACTCTATTGAGTTCCATTATTGTAGTTCCGCCAAACTCGCGTGTTTGTGTTTTGTTTCTCGTTATCAACTATAATATATTCTTCTATTACATATAGAGCGTTCCAAAAACCTTGAAGCATTAGTTGGCAGTACTTTGTAAAAAAAAAAACGAAAAGTTTCAAGATATATGTAGATGTATAAATCTTTTTCTCGCAAACATTCTCTCCGAGATGATTATCATTTCAAGAATCAAGAAAAAAAAATTTTTTAATTTATTAATTTGTTTATATTCTGTACTTTTAACTTTTCCCATAAAAAATTGTATTTTTCTTATAAATTACGGGATTTTCGGGACACTCTATATACGTGGAAACGTAACTTTCTCTTTGGCGTCTATTAAGCTGCATTTAGACGGTAATATAAAGAGGGATTCACATTAATTAAAATTACTGTCGAAAAATATCTCTTTAATGAGATAAGGAGGGCTTTTTTTGCAGTCGTATGTCTTTTGAGCCAAAACTCTAAGCTTCTTTGTACAAAGATTCGATCTGTTGAATTCGATTCTTCGTAAAGAACTCGAGCAAATGGAATGGACGATAATTACATTAAACATGTATAACAAATTTTGCATATTATGAGGAACCCCGTTCCCTGAATTCCGCAGAATCTTCAAGAAAAAACAAACCATTCTCTCTTTCTCTTTCCCCCCTTCTCTATCTTTCTCATTCTCCTGAATGTTTTGCGAAATGTATGTTATTATATAATATGAGTACACAAGAATATGATCCGTATTACTTAGGGCGATAGGTTGCTTCCTGCAACGGATATACAAAAGGGTTCATATAAAAAAATTTAGATTCTCTGTTAGGAACACACGTCACGTGAAAAAGTACTTATTTTCTAGAGCACAAATGCACCAAATTGCATATCCAGTACACAAATTTCAGGCTTTAAAAAACTTCAATGTCGAACTTTATACAAAATTTATTATTTTTACTCTTCTTTAAAAAACTCTCACTCATTAACGAATTTCTTCCGTTTTTTTTTACAAATTTTCGGAGGATATCTTTAATATACAAATGTAATATAACATTTTTATCAATTTGCTTTGACTTATCTAATCCCTTCTTTGGCCAATTTCTCACCTGAAATTTCTGCACCATTACACGCTCGTCTTCATCTCGAAAATCTCATCTCAGGAAAGATCATCAATTTGATTGCGCGCGAACGACCTTGTCACGCTCAGACAATATGAAGTAGAAAATATATTATAAACCTCAAAAGTAAAAAGATATATGTATATATATATATATATATATTATTATTAATATTACGCTTTATATACGTTCTATAAGAGCAGCTCGGCTACATTACTTTGCACGCGTATGGAGTATAGGAGTTTCATCCTCGTGTGGAGGGTTTCATCAAAGCCACTCTATCGCTTTAATACGTTTCCAGGCTTTATCTCAGGATCACGAAAAAAAATACGTCATGCTAATGTCTATAAAAGAGACCAACAATGCGAATAGATTATTGTGCTAATGCACAATACAAAAGACTTTGACAGATGTTTGAAGGACGGAAATTGATTATTTTAATTTAATTAATTGTATTAATAAAAAAATGAAAATAAAAATTCAGTAACTCCGTTGACATTCGTTAAAGAAAATATATTGCATCTCTAATACAAGTAGAAAAAGTTTTAACACAAATGGAAAATTTTTAACTTCATTCACGTAGAACATTATAAACCTTATTTGACAATATAATTGTTCGTTACGTATATATAAATACTATACATACATAGCATGAGCCATAATATGTAATAGTATTTATATGTATATATACAATAAAAATAAAAACATTTTTTTAATTCAATAAATTGATTGTAAGATTAAGTATAACAATACCGATAAATTACCAGGTTGTTCTTCAGACACCATCATACATCGTCTTTTCGGCGTTTGCTTCATCAGGAAGAAAGTGGTCGCGTTTCCGTTTAAAATCGAACGGTAACGTTAATCGTGTTCAGAATGAGAGGACTTTGTCGACTAGAGAGATTGATTGTTCTGTTGTTGCAAGTGTAACTGCAAGAAGCAGTAAAGAATGCCAGCTTGCGCCATCACGTCGACGGTGCCGGCAGCGAGAGGATCGCGGCTTTTAGCGTCGCTGCGTGAATTACTGGTGCCAGGACGCAGTAATGTGGGCCCGAACACTGTAGCCAGGTTATGCAGTGACATTTTGTTCTGTGTCTCGTGTTTGTTCACACGTGCCAAGTGCGCCAACAAAAAGTCGATCACCGCTTTGTTGACAGCAGGTAAGCCCTCATAAACGCGTCGCAATGCGGCACCCCGTGATAAATCGCCCGTTTGAAAGGCCTCCAGGAATGCCGGATAAAGAGCATCGGTGAACAGCGCCTCTGGCATTTCACGCAGATACAGTTTTAATACTCCCGTTACCGAGTGCACGTCCACCTATATACACATTGGCATACAAAAATATCAACAATAAAAGACCATTCTGAATACCTAACTATAGATACTAGAAATACAAACGTACCTCTTTAAGTAGCTGCTCCGCTTCGTACGAATTGCTTTCGAACGACTTGCGTAGCCTTGCAACATCAGACGCTGAGCCAGAAACACGATACAGACCTACCTCGCCAACACCACGTCTTTCCACTTCTCGTACGCATGCCGTTATTATAAAAGGTACGTCGCGTTTCTCTCGTCTGTAAAATTGAAAGTATAATAATTATTAACAAGTTTAGTAAAAAAATGTGTTAAAATATTTCATAAATAAATCAAGAGATTCAGAGAAAGTCCGCTTAAAAAGAAATAAAAACTTTCTGTTCATTTCAATTATGAATTTTTTACTATTTGAATATTTAGTCAATTTCTGCTAACTAAAAATTCAATTAGAAAAAAGTCAATCGACATTTTAATTTTTAAACTGTTCTGATTTGAATGAAATCGCACGTACTTGCAAACTTGTTGGATTTTGGCTCCAAATAAGCCCTGTGGCTTGGCTGATGGCACTCGCCTCAGAGTGACCTCGCTGGGAACAAAACGTAACGCCACGTCCAATGTCGCAGGTCCCAAGTTTAGCGACCTCTCCACCTGATCAGATTGGAGCCAAGATCTACTCAACCGCTGAATGCACTTGCCTCGCAATACCGAGCGTGTACCGCATTCTTCATACAATAGAATCCTAACGTTCTGGCTTCCCTCCAACTCTACTACAAAAGTCTCGCCTGTATGCCAAAAAGAGAGAATTTTAATTAAAGCAGAAAAGTTTAATATATTATCATACTATTAAAAAAGTTAATTTTAAGCACACATAATTTTACTTATGTTTAATAAGATATAAATTGATGTCAAATAGATATTATAAAATATAAATTAATATCAGAATTTATAAAATAGAAGATTTCTTACCCCAAATCGGAGCTTGACCTCTAGCGATGCGACTTCGCGCTCTTTTGAAGTAGTGTCCATAACTGTCAACTTCCACAATGATATAGAGATCACCCACTCTGTCTAAGCCTGGCGGAGTCAAACCGAGCAGTGTTAAATGAAGATCACCCAGCAATAAACTCTCATCGCGTCCTGATCTCAGAAGGTAGCTACCCATATCAGTCTGTAAATACGTTCGACAGGCAGTGACCCAAGCTTGCAGTTCGTACATTGACAATGGCAGCTGCCCTGGAGGTTGTCCACCCTATAAAATATCCGTAATATAAGTTTTTCAATCAAATACATAGCAAACATCGTGTCCTTAATTATATCATTAATTAGTTGTATAATCTTAATAAGAGATTAAATGACCTGTTGTAATGCCTCCACCGCCTCTACCCATTGAGAACGCTCAAATTCGCTAGACAGGAAGAAAGTGTAAGAATTTTGTACTCGATTCTGCTGACTTTTATGCGCCACGCGTAGAACTAAGTTTGGCGAGGCTAACACCAGCTGAGCCTCAAGTTCAGCGAGTTTTTTGCGATTTTTCTCCGAACCTCTGCCGCCCAATCGGATTCGTTTCTCATCGTTTCGTTCTTCCCATAAAATTTGATCGCGTACTGTACATGCTTGCGACCTGTTCCAATATAATTTTGAAATTATTTATAATTTAATTAGATATTTTTTTATTAATATAATTTATTATTGTACTTATCAGTGTATTACCGTTTATTTTAGTGTGACTAAGGATTATCTATTTTGATAACTGATTGTTTTTTTTATAATGTACATTTTAAAATTAACATTGATGACTAATCTGATAGAGTATTTTTTTTATAATGCAATTGATAAAGTACTGCTCTTCATCATTGATGATAGATAACACGGTATATACTTACCTTAAAGCTACCACATTAGCAGGGCTAGCTTCGCGAGGCTCTATACCGTCTTCCGTAACAGCAGCTTCCGCTACCGGCACATACCATTTTAATTCAAATGTGAATTTATCTCTGCCAGAGGCTTTATACTTCGCACAGGCGATCACATCATTAAAAAGAAAGAGGTGTCTTAATTTTCTGTGACCGTCTGAAAGCTCGACTACAAATGAATTTTTTACCAATCTTCGTTGGGCTCTATCGTGACTCTGTATAAGTAAAAAAAAGAAACATCGGATATAGTACAAATCACAATTATATAATGTTGTGTAAAATAAAATATAATGTGTAAGATAATTTACACGAATCGTACCGGAAACATGGATTTCGTCTGAATAATATTAAACTCATCTAGAAAGTTTCTGGTCATAGCAAGAGCTTCTGACAGAGGTGCATGATCCGCATGGTTGACTGGTGTATGTTTGAGAAGATCCTAAACAAAAAAGTTATCGTTACGACATTCAAGATAAGATAAAGAGATTGTAATGTAATGAAATATATTTCCAGATCTGAAATTCGTAGTAATCTATCACAATTTTATCGGTCATAAAAATCATACAGTTTACTACATATACTCACAGGCAAAAAAATGTCATTAAATTTTATTAAATATTTTTAATATTTTTAAATAGTAATAATTTCACGAAATATCAGTAAGACCGTTGTTTTAAATATCGATCTGAAAAGTAGAGATTTTAAGCTGTAAAATGCTTTTTTAAACATCTCAATACGTTATTCAAAAATATTAAAAATATTTGCTAAAATTTAGTGATCTACTTTATTTGTCTGTCAATGTACATTGTTATATATGCTGTAGACATGTGTATGACGAGTTACTTACATGTAAAACTAAAGCGTTTTTTTGTACTCGAGCAACTGGTTTGTGTAACAAATCTTCTAGAGACAAACCCGGACCCTTTGGAAAACCTCTGAGTCTTATATCTCTAGTAATCTCTCCAAATTGAGTGGAATGAGCAGAGCATCGTCGCACAGTATCGGTCGCGCGAGCATAATTGTGTAAAAACGCACCATATAATCCTATATTACTGGCCATAATCTGAAATCAATGAGTGTAACACGTTATGATTTTCCACAGTTTTACTCGTCTTATTTACTTTAATTATGTATACCTTAAATTGTTCTCCTATAGTAGTCTTACTGTCCCACTTTTCCGTCTTCTTTCGAAGGCCATCCAGAAACGTCTGATGCAGAGCATGCAGTTCCGGAATCTTGTAGAACATCGTGCCAAACTCCTCTTCCGAAATGACCGGTTGAGATGTCGTTAAAGTTGCTCTAATAGCTTTCATATACTGCAAAGGCAGAGAAATATTGTGAATGAATTCTTAACAAGAATTTAGAATGTCAAGTTACATACTTGTAACATCACAGTTAAGCATTCCACATATACAGCCTCGCTCTCCACTACCGAGTTTACGATACACTTGACCATCGACGTCCTGTCGTCCTCGCGCTCCTTGCTCTTTTCTTGTCTGCGCGGCGTCGTCGGGGTCGGTGATTCCAAGCTACCCTCGCTCAAACTTAGCGGTTCGGCGTCGCTGCTGCCGGTTTCATTGTCCGTGCTGAGAGCTCGCAACAAGATCGGAGGCGCCGGACTAGCACCCTCTTCATCTTCGCTGTCCATCGCTGCTCTATGTCTGAAAGTAATGTATACAATTATATATACTCTACATCTTAACCCGGGAGTACTCGCGTAAATTCAACCAATAAATGTTAATATTAACTGTAATAATAATAAATGTAAATATTAATATTAACAAAAAAAAAACATAATTAAGCTTGATTGACGCTCGTACTCTAATGGGTCTAATAAGTCAAAATAAAACAAGAGATAACAAACGACTTACTGTATAAAATAATCGATGTTGACATAATTACTCTGATTGCCCGGCGAATCTGGCAGCGAGGGTGGTCTTCGAGTTGCCGCCTTGCTATTGCCATTGTTACTGTTGACAGTGGGAACGCGCGCGTCAATGTAAACATATTCCCCAGTTTGGTCCAAGGCTACTGAATCGTAATAAGGCTCTTCTTCCGATGCCTCTGCATCGCCATCTTCGCCATCTTCATTGATAGCCTTTTCTAAGTCTATTTAGCGAACAAGTAATAATCATTATCTTTTTTATTTTATATGTATCATAAAATATTTTATAATGTACGTAAAATTAATATAATAAAATTTATGACAATTGATTTATATAAAACTTTAAAAACAAATCGAATTATTAACTTCAAATTGAATAAGATAATAAGATTAAAATTTATTTTTGAAATTTCTTCCTTTTTATTATTTTTTATTATATACCATATAGATTATGTAACTATAACTCAAAAGAGGTCAATAAAAACGATTTATATATTATATAAGAGAAGATACCTTTCTCGTCCTCCTCCTTGAGAGATTCCTCATTTTTATCTTTCTTCGAACTTCCGGTGACTTCAATCACTGTAACATAATTACTTGGCACATCTGGATCACTGTTTCTTCTAAGTTCAGGCACTTTATCGGGACTCCTTGGTATTTCGCTCTTGGGTCGCTTGCCAGCTGTGCTAAGAGTCGAGCTTAGTTCGGACACGCACTTGTCTTGAAATTTGCTGATGTCTTCCCGTTCCGTCAAGGTAGGAGCGGATGGTCCGACGTTCTGAGAATTCGGCGAATTCGGAGAGTCTGCCAAACTATTCTCCGATACTTGAGAATCCTGTTGAGACTGCGTTTCCGTCGCCGCTTCCTGTTTAATCTCAGACGTATTCGTATTCGCGCTGGTATTGTTAGCCAGCTGTTTGTGTCGCTCGACGTCAGCCAGCAATCTCTCTAAATATTCTACATAAAACTCTTCTTTTTCGAGCTCTTCTCTCAAAGCTGTCACCTATACAGAAAAAATATCACTTTGATATATTCGAAAGATTTCAATAATTTTATAGAAAATAAATCTCGTGTGTTTTTAATTTCTTTATTTTATATTTTAAAATTATTTTTTATAAAAAAATATTTTATTACACTTTTAACACTGTAATATTAAAAAAAATTGTTATGTAATTATATAATAACTTCCTGCTACTTTTTTAATTAATCCACACTGTCTTTTTAATTTAAACAAAAATCGGTAATATGTAATACTATGAACTTTTAGGATAATCTAATGTAATAATAATAATCGACTTCTTTTCGGTGTTTTGATAACACTACAGAGATAACTCCATAATGATTCACAAGCGGCAGTTGCCTACAGGAAGCTCAATGTTTACTATTCTTTCTTCTTTCACTTATTCGTTTACGATTTCATTTTAAATATTAAGAGAAACGATAATACATTGGTACTCATAATGTAACAAGTGCTCTGTCATTGACAGGTTTCAGACAATTAATTCGATGAGTCATCAAGTCATGTGAACACGGTGTTAATTGAATTATACATGACTAAGTTTTTAAAGCGGAGAGATTAAATTCTCCTTGTTATACTTCTTCCTTAATTCATATCAGCGTATGAAATGTTTTTTTCATAGAATTCTTCACTATCTACTTGAATTATGTACACACACATAAATTCTGTTCTGACTAATAAATACTTGGTAAACATTGCAAAACTTCGCTACAGTCACAACCCAGTCGTTACGCAAGGTTGCATCCTCAATCCCAGACTCTATATAATAATCACCTGTATTTTTACTTAAAAAAATTCATTTCTAATTCTTCCAGGAACTTGATTAAAGACCGGTAAAATAAAAACTCGGTCAATCTGGTCTACGTGATGAATCACCGGACCCCTCCAGGATGTCAATTAAACGAAATAAAACCTCTTTTGCGCACACATATACAGACGTGCACAGATCGCTCACACGTGACTAATAAACGCTCGGCGAATATATTGCGACACTATTGCCAGCCACGACGGCAGGTTTCACCCTTATTTCATGCATCCTTATTCTCTCACTCCATAATTATTCGTCAAAACACACCTGCCGTCCTTGCACAAGACTCGTCAATAAAAATTAGCGATCAATCGTCGACGCAATACGTCTCCGCACTACGGTCCCAAGGAGAGAATCATCGTGTTCGGACTCACCTTCTGCTTATGTCTGACCAGGTTCGCTCTGACATCCTCTTCCCAGGCGGCCGGCAAGGCGCTGTCCGGGAACCGCTGCACCCAGACACGCTGGAAGTCCCCAAACACGCTCATGCCTCCGGACGCGGACGCGCGTGGGGTCGACGGCACTCCTCGTCGGCGAGTCCTCCTCAGGATCCCACCGTCCACTCCTCACCGCGCCGTCGTGTACATCGCACGGGGGCGCGGCACCACCACCACCACCACTACCGTCGCCGACGACGACGACGACGACGACGACACAACGACGATAACGTCAAGTTTCTCGCTCTATCTTCCTCTCTCTTTCTCTCTTCGTCCGCCACACTCACCGTAGCTGCCGCTTCCTGGGGCGGAGCCACGTATCCTCGAGACTCTGTCGTGTCGGGCAGACAACGGCGTAACCAGCGTCGTCATACGGTCGCTGTCATCTTGTCGACATCTCCTGCGTAGGTCACGTTCTGATCCCCGTCGCCCGCTGTACGGCCCACCTCCACCACCTCTCTAGTGTGCCGACGCCGCCGCCGCTGTCGCTATACCACGTTCGACGTAACTGCTCGCTCGTTTTATGTGCAGTTTCTTTGTAGACGCTATTAAAATAGGCGAAAATGGTGAAAATTGAACAAATATTAAACGGTGATTTTAATCACGTAATTATTGTTTTAACGGTAAAAACTAACGTCGACATAAAAAAGTATCTTAAAAATACCTTAAAAGATACCATTACACAGCGATAGAAAAGTATATATACTTTTGCATTTAATTAGTATTCATTTTTGTGAATTTTTCTGTACTCCGCCGCGCGTTGAGAAATAATGATAATATTAACAATTAATGATACTAATCGACAAAATAAGTAACGATATGTATTAACGGACAAAGAGAAAGACATTTTTCTTCATTATAATTTTAAAAGGATTGTTTTTACTTCATATACAATAGTAAAGACAAGTGAAAGAATAAAGTGCCTGTATATTTTTATGATATCGTTACGCGCATGTTTTTTTTGTCTAACATTTTTGTGTCTAAACTTTTATAAATTTTTCGTGTCCGCAATCCTTCCATTTTGTGCCAATTTATGCTTTCCTCCCGCTGTTCTTCGCCGCTTTGTGATGATTTTAGTTGACGATATGTCAACTTACAATGAACAATATCCAATGAAAGATTTGCTTTTTTGCACGTGATGATCAGTGATGATGTATACTCATTGGGTATTTACATGTACGATTACAGGTAGCTTCTTATGTAAATTGTAAAACAGCCTTAAGTGATGTACATAACCTATGTGCATAAACGCGCAATTAGTGAAATTAGTAAATTAAAAGGAAGGATTGAAGGTGTTTTAAACTCCTTTTACCTGAGAAAAACTTTAAAAACCCATGTAAGTTTCTTCTATTATGAAAAAATGTACGATTAGTCTCATATAAACTTGTGTATAAACAAATTACATTATAAATTGGTATTATACTTTTGTTATGCATAACGTTATAATTGTAATGTTAATATGTTAATTATTTAATTTAGTACATTAGAGAAGCTTTTTCTCTCTGCTCTTATTTAATGTGTTTATATTCTTGTTTTTACAGCGTGTGAACAACATATTATACTTGTTAAATCTACAAATTTGAACTTGTACATATAAGTGATAAGCTATACAAAATGGCACAGGGAAAGCTTAAAGTTAAGACGAAACTGCCGACATCAGTAAAGACGAAAGCCAATAAAGGCAAAGGCAAAAAGGGCCCTGCTATCCAAAGACGTGGAAGTAAGTGATAATGACAAGCTTTTCTGAATAGAACATAATAATGATATCATCCCCTTACTTCAAAAATAACATGACTCAAATATGATTTTTTAATTATTATCATGAATAAGTAGTAACAATTCTATTAATCATCCAAAGTAAACTAATTTGATTTTACAATTTGTCTACTAAATTGCACTTATGTTTTTATTTGAGAGATGATCAATAATTTTTTATTAAATTTTTTCCATTTATGAAAAGATTAATTTTTTGAGTCGTGTCATTTTGAAGTAAAGGAACAATATTCTAATATTGAGATTAATAATATATGAATTGTTATTTTCTCAAAGATGCCCCTGTTCAACCTAAGAAAGCGAAGTTACAAGAAACACAGAAATTGAAGAAGATGATCTCAAAAACTGTGAATACTGTAATGGAAGATGAGTTACGAGAGAAAGCTTTAGATGGAAAGAAAACTCTCGCAAAAAAGAAACCTTCTAATTCGAAAAAACAATGATATGTTAATTATTATTATAATATTTGTATATAATAATAATGTATTGTGTATATATATGTATTTTTTTTTTCTTAATCAAGCAGTGTTGTTCTGTTTGAGATTATCTATTAGAAAAGGGATATGGATCAAGTGAGATGTAAATTTTTTTCTGTTTATTGCACTCACACAACTGAAACTTAATTTATATTTAAATAATGTTTATAAATTATTGACGAGTGAATTCGCCTATCTGATCGATTTCATCTTTATTTTTCTATCAAAATAAATATTGTTAGTAATATTACCTAATTTACAAGGAAATATTATACAGGAGGCCCTATGGCATTCTGTGTCTTTCATATTTGAAACAAGATTTTGACGTAATCTGTACGTTGGAATGAAAGACCTATGTATTGTCATTTTATCACCTTTTCGTTCAACATTGCCAGAGTAATTTAAAAATGTATTAAAGTGTCACATATATTATCTCTTCTCGATGTTCTGTTGTATATTTTCTAGATCACATTGTGTTAAGGCTGCTTCAGGCATCATAGCACCGATTCTTTCAGTTTCGTAAAATTCTCTTTTTTGGCATAATTTTACGGGGAAGCAACCTGAAATTTAATAGTTTAAAACAAGTGCGAGGGAAAGACAATTATTCGAAAATATTAGAATTATTGTGAATCTTTACTACTAATAAATGCCCGCTCTGTCTATTTTTACTAATTGCGGGAGTAGCACCAGTCCTAACTTCGATGACTCCTTCCTTACCACTGACTAGTTTATGGGACACACTAGAACATGATATTGCAAATATTAGTAAAATTATAAAAGGAGAAACAAATTGCATTATACATATATTACTAAATGTAAAGAAATAAATAAAATAAAAGTACATAAAAATCTGAAGAGTACTTACGATTCGGTATTGACGATCTTGAGAATATTCGGATTGTTAGTAATATCAATCGCTTTCGTCAATGCTTCTATTAAATGCGGAACTTCTAAGATCAAGTCACCCTATAAAACAGTAGTGCGTGGAAATATCTGTTATATTTATTATCTGTTTATTAATTGTAATAATTCCCTAATTACTAACTCTCTTAATTAAATTATACTCTTTATGTTTAATTTAGCCTATTTCAGTCATAGTTGCTAAATATTAAATTAATTTTCTTATTAAATGATTAATTGAAATATTTATATATTTATATCATATTACTATTAACTTAAAATAATTCGCTTTATTTAGAGTTATAATAAAAATATAAAAATTTGGAATTTGAGTTATAAAAACCTTATCCTTTTTCAATTCAGGTGGTATCCTAACGATGAGTAAATTATCTGATTCCCTAGTCACAACCAACTCCTCGATAGCCTTGTAAGGTAGACGATGCTTGAGCTTGAAGGTTTTAAGTGTGTCGAGAATGTATACGGCATTCTCTGTTAAAATAAGCACTCTCTCGCGTGGCTTATACCCATGTCGATCGTATTTAATGACGGGAGTGGCGTACTAAAAGTATGAATTTTAATTTATATTTCTATTTTATCATTGTAAATATACATAATACGGAAAGAGAAACGATTGTTGTAATATTTTTTTAGTGATTTATTTTTACCTTTATGTTTTCTCCAGAAGTTAAAATGTTGTTAATAAAGCTCTGTCGCAGTGCTTTGTACTCCTCTCCAAGACGATCGGTTATAAATTTCGGACCTACACTTTTTGCATAAGACTTTTTCTTATTCTTGAATAGAGACTCCGCGAGAATCTTTAACTCAAAGTTTTCTTTATCTTCCTTATTTAATGCCATTCGATAACAACGAGCTTTCCATCGCCTGTGCATTACATGCAAATACTCTGACGCCTGTATCATATAAATATTACTAATTATAATCACATATTAATTTAATTATATGTATAATTACATAGAAAGGTATATTTCCTATTTTGTTGAGAACTTTTAGATAGATAAAAAATTTTTATATAGATATATATAGCTAAAAACTATTTCTTATTCTTATTTTGTACCTTTTGGCAAGAATATGGGCATGGCGGCCAATATTTATTTAAGACACCCGGTGGTAATGTCTTCGAAAGTCTGATGAGCCACTGCGATTTCGCTAATTCGATAAATGCCTTGTTAATTTCCGTAGGCGGTCCATCTCGTGTGATAAAGCCTTCGATAAATCTGTATCGATTTAGAACAGTAAATATATATAAATATATAACTTAATAAATCTACGATAAAATATAAAATATATATAGTATATGTATATAGAATAACGTTAAATATGAAATACATAGACATGTTTAAATATAGAAAGAAAAACACCTGCGAATGGTGGTAACCGCCTGTTGTCGTTTTTCGGCTTTACGTTTCGCGAGCCACCTACGAATGTTTTTCTGGAAAACGATCGCTGCTTCTCGCATCTCTAAATATTTCCTCCTCATTAATATAGCTTTCCATTTGCTTTGGATAATAGCGGCTATTTCGTGTTTCTTCATTTGGAACGCATCCTCCGTATCGAATAATGTTTTAGGAAAACGAATGAACAACTTTGTGCTGTAATAGCAACGAATTAAAAAAATTTAACAAATATATAATTATTTTTAACAATTCATCAATTATTATTTCTGAAATTTGATTGTACTGAATTTGCAAAATGTATGAATTATATATAGCATGTTTAAATCACGCGGTCTTACTTTCCCATTCTATACTCGTCGCGCTCGTATCCGAGATGACACACAAGCGTCTGCACACCTTCCTTTGCCAGGCCATAGTAATTCGGCCAAGTTTCCGAACAGAGGCACTTGTAACGTTGCAAGAATTGTTCATACGGTCTTCGATATGCAAAACCGGCACGTCTAACTCGCAAATTCTCCATCAGACCCAAATATTTCACTTGATGTAGCACAATCTTTTTGTTGAATTGGTCTGAAAGCAAAATTTCAATGAATTTTGTCTCAAACAATTTTTTTAAATCTTTTTATGTCTCTTTTCCTTTTCCTTCTATTAACAGATAAACTAGATGAACAAAAAAATTAAATAATTTATGTATTTATATATATGTATTTATTGAATTGAATTATTTGAATATGAAAATGTATGACATTAAACGTTATATTGCTTTATTTCAATTTTATCTTACATCTGGTCTACTTACTGGGTATCTTAAAATCGTTAGGTTTGATGCAACGAATATAGGACGGTTCTTTACCCATAAGGATCTCAACCAAATTATTTAAACTATTTTTAAATTGCGTTATGGCGGTCTCTGGGCGTTTCTTACTGGTTAAATCTTTTACATCAAATACAGTCTGTAAGCAACAAGAAATTGTAAAGATTATTAAAAATATTCAAAACTAAAACCAAAGAAAATATTTTCAGAAAAAGTATATACAAAAGAATTTAAAAGAAAACACTTTCGTGAAGTTTAATTTTTGAAATTTGAGAACCACATTAAAAATATTACTCTTTAAAGTTTACAATTAGATTCTTTTTTATTTTCTTTCTTATGAAAAAATTAAATCCTTACCTTTGTAATGGAATTCGTTGTATGCGACATAACTTCACGTAAATCTCGAAATAGTAAATCATTATTTTTTTCGAGAAATCCGCGTACATTGTACGTAACATCACCAGCGTAATGTACTAATCTAAATTCCTGAAATATCAAGCTTATTAATTCTTATATCCTCAATTTTTAGCGTATTTGAAAATGTTCCCTATTTTTTGTTGAAGTGTACATAATTGAATAAATTAAATTAATTTAACAAAAACAAATAACTGAAATAATCAAATAAATAATTTTATTCTTTCTACAGTATTTCAAGATATACTATTCATGATTTAGTTTAACGTTGTATAGTAAATTATAATTCTCTTACGTCTCGTCCCATAGTTTTTTGTGTTTGTAAGTCAGCTTTCTGATGGCTAATATAGTGAGGGTGGTTGTTTAGATTTACGTTCAATTTCTCCAGGAAGCTCATATCCGTCGGTTCTCCAGGTCGCAAACACTCTTCATCCATTAACGATATTATTCCTGTCGTATTGAATAATTTAATTAATAATGTACATGTAATTGCGAATGTGGATTAGTCAAATTTTATAAAAACTCAACCTTTATACTTCTCTTCAATCAAGTCGCAGATGATCTTATTATTGAAATAATCTATATTTTCCCAGGTTATTCCTTCGCGCAGGTATTCTTCCTGTTCTGACTTCAATGTTAATTGGATAAACAGCTGTTGCAATTTCTCGTTGCAAAAGTTAATGCAGAACTGCTCAAAACTGTCGAAGTAAAAAAAGAAAAAATTATCGTTAATTGAACATGATATCACATATAGATACTGATGATAATTATTTCTACAAAAAAAAACTAAAATATCAGTTTCAGATATAGAATATAAGATAAAAAAATTTATTTAAAATAATAAAAATATAAAATAAAATTTAGAAATCACTAGAAAAATTTTCTGAAATTATTATTTATGGCATTCGTAATATTTTCATAAAATATTTGAGCGTACGTAATTGTTATTCGACAGTTACCTGTTCTTCTGAAAGATTTCAAAGCCGTAAATGTCCAAGATACCCATGACCATTTTGCGTCGAGGATTAGTCTGGGGCTGTAAAGATTTGTTGAGTCTAGTCACGAGCCAGGTGAATAATCTGTCGTACACGGCCTTCGCTAGCGCGTCTCTTGCATAAATAGCCAATTCCCTATTCAAGGGTGAAACCACAACGTCACCGTGAGCATCTATGGTGCGATGAGTAAATGCCTTTGCCAGTCGCTTCACGTCACATCCTAGCAGCTATTCAATTAAGAAATGTGACATCCAATAATTTGCAAGTAATATATTTACGAAAAAATTTGTGTGCATAAAAAAATAATTAAAACAGATAATTCCGTAATAAAGTAATAATAAAAAGACACAAAATTAAAGACACTAATAATTATAAAAAAAAACATAGAAAGCTATAATAATTTTAATAGCAATTTTCTAAGTCTTTGATATTTTGACCAAATATGCACATTAACGATTTTAACTAAAACTTTCAGATCTAAAAAAATAATAAAAATATTTACCGTAGCGATGGCATCGACAGATGCAGGTTTCAGAATAGTTGCCACTCCGTCCTCTTCCGAGAAACCTACGTTACCCATGTGCAACACCGATGCGACTATGGCAAACAGATCGTTCTGTTCCTGCTGAGACATTTCCATGGTTTTCATCGCTCGGACGACTTCCTTGTACTGATTAGTATCGTCGATGGTATCCACTGTACCTTTCGTCTGAAAGATCGATTTACGAATTAACAAAAAGATTAGATAGAAGACGAAAAAAACAAAAAGATTTTAATTTAAAAAATAAAAGATGAGAAATGTGGCCGACTCACCCCGTTACTCAAGTAGAAAAAAGTATCGAGATTCCTCTTCAAGCACAATTTTCTTAACGTATCATCATCCGCGCCTGCTAAAAGCTGATAAAAGATATGAAAATTTCGTTCGCCCACCGATTGATGGACCACTCGAGACTTCTCTAACAAATAGTTCAGGATATTTCCACCGACTGGATCTCCCTAAAAAACAACGACCATTATTTGTCACAAAGTAATAAACTTAATTTTCGCAAACATGATCTTCAATTCCTTTTGATTCTATTTCTAAAAGAAATTATTAGACTGAAATTTTACCTGGAAATTGAACTGAACATCCATGTATTTGCCGAAGCGGGATGAATTATCATTGCGATTGGTTTTTGCGTTACCGAAAGCTTCCAACACGGGATTGCTGCCAATCAATTTATTATTCACTTCTTCCACTTGTTTTTTATGACCGGTAGCAGCCGCAATAAATTCTAAGATCTTTTTGGATGCCTCTGTTTTCCCAGATCCCGATTCGCCTTAAACGTAATAAAAGAAAAAAATGTAAAAATATGGTAAAGAAACTCCGTATAAAATAACAGTAAGGAATTATACAAAACTCGATATCAAGGAATAAAAGAGCGAATTCTTACCTGAAATCAAGATGCATTGATCGCGATTTTCTTTAGCCAGAGATTGATAGGCAGTGTCTGCAAGAGCAAAACTGCAAAAATAAATTTTAAAAATCGTGGAAATACCAGTATTACGTTATATCTTATACAGAGTGTCCAGGATATGTTGTACTTTCTCTCACAGACGTTTTTTTTTTTTTTTAGCAGAAATTGAACAAATTTATTCCGGGACACTGTGTATAATGAGACAAAATAGATGCTTACATGTGAGGAGGTGCCTCGAAGAAGTTTCTCCCGTGATAGTAAAGGATGGTTTCCGGGGTATAGATGGGAAGTTTCTTATAAGGATTCACTGACACCAGTACTTGGCCAATGTACGTCTATAATATTAAAAATAAGAAATAATTCCCATCAAGTTACTGATATCCTAAGTTCTTTTTATTATAGATCGGTGCATCATCGATTTTTCTTATCATAGCTAAGAAGTCTACACTAATTGTAAGAAAAACGAAGTAAATGTGGTAAATCCTAAATTAAAATATTTTTGTTGATTTAATCAGAACATTTTTCTCAGCGTGTGTAATTTTATGTAAAAGGATAAGACAAAAATATAAAATAAAATCTTATATAAGAAATTTTGAACTTTTAAAATTTATTCCTCGTTAATTACACACAATGTATAAAAATAAATTAAAAATACAGATTAATTAATTAGGTTTTTGACTCACGTAAATGAGATCTTCCTTGAATCGTTTGCGCAGATTGTCGATGAAGGCGGACTCGCTGCGAAAGTCCTCCAGCAGAACGAAGTCCTGAACGCCGACTCTATCACGCTCGTGCAATCCTCGTTCCATGATCCCAGGCAATTTTTGATGCTTGAGGACTTCCGGTTCCGTACCAGATTTTCTGAAGACACCCCCGGTGTCAACTGTCTCTGCGCTGCAAATATCCCATAGAATGAGCGACTCTTATGCTCGTTTCCAATGTTTTAATTAAGATTAATTTTAATCTCGGGTTATCTTACTGTTTATCTTTTCCTAACTTTTAGAACTAGAAAAAGACAAAGAGCAAATTGAATCGAGACTATAAAGTTAATCTACATTGGTAGAAATAGGTATTAAATGCCTCTCTATGTAATAAGCTTTCGTGTCACAATTTGCAACTCTATATGTCTATTAATTGAATACAATTAATTGGAACAAAAGTTTTCAGTTTTATAATTTATGAAAATAATAATATAAGAAAACAAAATAAAAATTAAAAAATGGTGGAAAGATGAAAAACTATGGTAGGTATATTTATTGAACGTTACTTATTTAAAAATCTGATTATTCGTCACCGAAAAATTAAAATCATGAAATTTAAAGAGATTTTATTTAAAGCGCTAATATAAGCTTCGTTTTCATTTATTTTCAAGTAACGTTAAAAATTTATTTAACAGGTAGCGTGCATAAAATTGTCGTTCTATTCGGCCTCGCGGCCTTGCAAACGATAAGGATTTAGATTAGATATTGGAGTCGGTAACATAATTCAACGCTTGCAGACAATAGAGCAAATGGTAATAGCTAGATCGATCCGCAAATATTTTTATATATATGTATATACATATATATCGAATATATATGTAGATAAAGAGATAGAATTACACAAAGGAAAGCCGAGAAAGCAAAAATCTCGGATACGATAGTCGATAATATAAGTCGTTATACAATAACAAAAATCATAACGTTTCTGCTTTATGGTATATGCTAGTGTCATTCTAATAAGCAATAATAAAATTTGATATTTTAAATTTAACAAATTTATTCGAAGAAATATTCTTCGCAAAAAATTAAAATAATTAATTTTATGATTTATAATAAAATATTAATGGAGGACTTTTTCGAGCACTTACCCCATGTTTCCGCGATTCTGTTGACACTCACACACCTACAATATCCAAATAAGAAAAGAACACGAAATTAATTCTATTATTTTCGTTTTTGTATTATTAATCACGATCGCGGATTTCGATTCAAGTTTAAACCTTGCTCTTGATTAGAATAAACACAAATTTGTGAGATAAGATAATATGAATTTGTTGATTCACGATGTCTGATTGCCAAATTTAAGCGGAAGAGATTAGATGATTGGAAAAGTGTAATTCCAAATCGGCGTATAAAGAGAATTTATTTAATCGATTAGATCATTTTATCGATGAAAATTTAGATATAGAAATTGAAAAAATTTATTTTTAAGAGAGGCAACTTTTAAAAAACTTTATCGTATTTTCCGAGTGTTGTGTTATTGCTTGAAGCATTTTATACACGTGAAAACAATCGATGTAATCATTAGAAGATAACAAAGGATAATAAAATACTATAGAGATGGTTATTCTAGAAATACGCAATAGTAAGAGCAAACTTTTTCGCAATTTTCAATGCTGAATCGATCCACGTGTCACTTTCTTTAATATCTCATTGCATCGAGAAAATGTATAGCTTATTTCTATGAATTAAGCGAGCTTTGGAAAACTAATTGTGTTCTATGAACAATAAAATAAAAAAAATACACGCGCAAGATATTTATTTAGAAAAATGTTGACAGTACTATCTTTCAATCTCATGAACTTCATTCCCTACGATTTCGCAGAACGCACTTCTCTATTTTTCTAACAATAGACACTCCATGTAACGTAATTAGATTATTTATAATAAATCTTTCACATTGTAGAAATTTTATACCTATAATTTACTCTCTTTTTTTTTACGCATATAAAATTTTTGTACGACACGTGAATCATTCGCGCAATGTAAAATCCAATTGTGAAAAATCACGAATCAGGTAGAAGACAATTCGAAGCCGACAATGTTTAATGTAAACACACAATCACAAGAAAATTGATGTTATTTCGATGTTTAGTTCGACGTGTCTTGATTCACACGATATATATATATATATATATATATATATATATATGTACACGGCGGTGAAGAGTCGCGCATTCACCACTTCGAGCAGATGTCAACTGAGGAGAAACCGGAGAAGAGAGGAACCACCTTACGACTGCTGCTCAAGAATGACCTAGCGATGACCACCACCTTCCATTGCCCATCAGCGACGTCGATTCCCTCTCCCGCTCTCCTCTCGTTATCCGCACGGCTGATAGCGGAACGAAACGGCGCTTAACAGCGAAATGTATCGAGAGGATAAAACCAGCGTAAGAATAGCTACTACTGTCGAGCAACTAGTGCACAATTACACGCATAAATAACCGGCTTGCCTTGTTTCTTGTACCAACAACTTTATCAAGAATAAAAAAGAAATTTTGTATCAAGAGTGATTTCCTATAAGCAGCGAGTTCCAAACGCACTAAAGATTTTCAGAAAAATAATTACATATCATCATACTTCATCTTTCGCTTAATTAGCATTTCATCTATAAAAAAAAACAGATGGCTATGCTCAGAAGAAAAAGTAGCTTTACAACTGTTATACATTTTTATAATATAATTAAAGTCTTCTTCTTACTTCCTCATTGGATCTAAATACATAAATATATTAAAGAATCTTATACGATTGTAAATTTCTTTTTCCGCTGAACACAGCTAAATGTAATCATAGAAATATAATTTCTGCAAAGTCAAAATAAATTAAATATTGATACATTAATTTTATTATAATTAATAATGTTGTCGTATTGATTATTAAGATGGACTTTACGGGTACATTAGAATTAAAATTAGAAATATAGAAAAAAGATTATTGTTCTTTATGTCAATATATCTATACGCAAATTAAGTTTTAAAGGTAGTTCCGCCGTGAAAAATGCCGAAATGCAACTGCAGGTTAATCGGTATAAAGCTGATGATGTTAATCGGTGCCAGAACGCTGATAAGCTTTACAATAAAGTTCAGCACATCTAATCTAATCTAATCTTGAATTATTCTTTCTAGACACGCACGTACAACAGATTCCTGCTGAAACTAATAAAAATATTCGTGACTTTTTGCAATGCTATCGGTACTATCGTTGTGTAAGATCCAATCGCATAACGTTCTCAGTATGCAATTTTTATCGTGATATGGAATTTACGTCGCATTGTTGCGTTAATCGTCGCATTAATCTGTTGACCCAATCGATCGCTTCTCAAAACGCGACGACAAAGGATAAACAAACATTACTTTACACTCATAAGTTTAGTTGATTGTAATTATTGTCAATTATATAATATATATTATGAGCGGAGTAAAACTATATTTAAATCATTTGGTTGTCCCATCTTCGGATATGATAATTTATTTAATAGATAAATAAGAGAATAAAAGAATAAGAGAGCATAAGAGAGTAAGAGAATTAAAAGAGTAAACTGAAGTTTATCAAAAAGTGGAACAACCCAGCCTCAATGATCATTTATCATTTACTTATCAGCTTGATCTTTTAATTATATATGTAAATTAGGTACAATCTAAACATGATACGAATTATTGATTTCTTCGGTGAAGGATGTTAAGGAACGTACGACCGATACTCGCAAACAAAGAGAAGACTAAGTTGAGAAAAGAGAAGAAGAGAAAGGGAGAAAGCGCGTTGTGTTATTATTGACTCTGAAGATTGACAATTAAACGACGTTTATCTCCGCAAACCAGTTTGTCTTTCGTAGAAGCGAGAAATCGATATGACTCATTGATACTCCGGTCGTGAACCTCCGTTTGGTGAGTAATTTTTCCTTGACGGAGAACCTCGAAGAGAGTATCGCAAATGCGGGTCGCAACATATCGACATGCATATGGTGTCGTTATGGTGGAGGAAATTATCAATCGCGGCTCGCACAAAGAGAACCGTTGTAGCGACTCGACGCTATCGAAAATATTGCGCCCGTAAACTGCCGAGTGTAGACAGAAAACCAGTCACGTACGTTCTGTAAGCTGATTCGATTTTATAATTTTTCTTTTTCCCATCGTACAAGATGAGTCACGCAAATGAGTTGGGCGAGACACGTTTAAATCGCGTCTATCACACCGTACGTTGAAAAAGCAGTCCAGATAAGAGAACCCATTTACGTGCGAATTGTCACAATTTTTTGCATCTTCTGAATACAAAACGTACTCTCTAAATTCTTTGTAGTAGAATCTCACTCTAAAAGGTGAAAATGGAGTCAGTCTTATAAAAAGGAGTGGCTTAATTTTCGAATCTTTAAGAGTAAGATTTCACTCTTTAGAGTAATAATACATACTCTAGAGGGTGTATTATTATAAATATAATTGTAGTAAAAGAAAAAGAAAAATTTGTCTTTTCGGTGACACAAATCGATCGAATAATCTACAACGTTTCTCTTCAGCGATAAGGTTCGCCGGAAATTTCCAATTGGCGTGATGTCCTTTATTTGATTAACCCGAGGGTGGAATCGATCGCGCGCGTTTCTGCGTCGTGTTAATATACGATCGCACGAAACGGAAAGTCATCCCGTTGCATTTTTCTGCACCCGACTTTGCACTGCTCTGCACGGTCGAATCGGGGACGCTGACGTAACGCGCGATGAGTCAAGGGGAAAAAAGGGGGTCCTTGGGACCAGTCGGGGGACACTCTGTGAATAAAAAAGTCGACGAGACATCTTAACGGGAGGTCGGTCCCGCACAAAAATACGTATAATATACACGGTAAAAATATTTTGCGTCGAAAAATCCCATCGAGGACGACAATGAGAAACACCAGGACGTATTATGGAATTGTTTAGTATAAATCCCCATTGAAATTCTGTTCGAAAACAATGAAAACATGAAAAATAATTGAACAATTTCGATCGGAATTCATTTCGAAGCAACTCTATACCATAGTTATCTTGAAATCAGGTGAAATTTACAAAATTGAGTAAATTTACTAGAATATTTATAATTCCATTAGTCAACACCTAGTAAATTTGCTCACTTTTGTAATTTTTGCCTTGTTTCAAAATACGCAATCGACCACTTAGAGCAAACCTTTCTATACTATGCTATAGAAAACTATTCAATCCAACGAAGAAAACAAAGACATATAAATATTTGTCTTTCTGACTCTTTCTTACTTTTGATAGTAAAACAATATTAGCCAATCAATGCCCTGACTAAAACACGGTAGGAAAAACCAAGGATGAAAGAAACACTAGACGAAGCTAAGACAATAAATGACGAAATTTAAATGTGTTCTTGCCAGTAAATTCTACAGTATCACACACTATACAAAGATGCAAGGACATGTTTGAAGTCGTTCATTTGTTTTAAATAAACTTGCAATGTTACATACGTGTTACTTTCACCCCTGGTTTCCTCTATCTTTGCGCATCAAAGTGTCATTGTCTAGGAATTGAGACACCCGCACACCTTAATGAGTCACTCCAGTGAGCTCATTCCATATTACCATATTACAAAGCTCACTATTCCGAACAATTCCATAATTCCTGTTGCAAAGTTCTCCCGATTTATTTAGCGTTACGAACATTTCGAAGGGTGCAAATTAATTAAGGTACTTCTGGAATTACAAAAGCTGAGAGTTTTCAAATTTTTCGTTTCTTTTTTCTCAGAACACCATTTTTACTGTCTGATTGCTAAATTTAATCGAATTTAAGGAGACTACTCGCCACGTTACAATTATAGTCACAACGTTATCTGGGTGATTGGGTAACCCTTTTATTCTTTTGCGTCTGCGTATTGTGCACGTGCACGTTCATTTAACTTGTCGAGGACGATGCAACTCATTTCCGGAAACCGGTTAGCCTTTTGTCGGCCCTCTCATTTAACAGAGGGAGAGACGGGTTTTCACCACGGGACCATCGTTTTCTTGCGGATTTTACATTCGCAGACTGAATAGCAAATGAATGCGAATTCATAAAATTATAGCGAAAGACGTACCTTATATTCCCCAACATAGAATTTGCGAGACAATAGGCGATGTGAAGTTTTTTCGGATCGCGAAGAAGGTTTCTAAGAATTATATATATAAACAAAGACTCTAAATAAAATAAATTATCACAATAAAAAAACTTATGAAAGCTAACACTGAATGGAAATTGTGTGAAAAAAATATATTGATTAAGATTAAATACATATTCTTTTACACACAATTTCTAATGCAGTGTTGGCTCTCACGGACTTTTTTACTGTGCTTTTAAGAATGTTTATTTCTCAGCCTGTACATTTCTCGATCATTTATCACACGTCAAGGGAATAGAATTCTATATTCTTCCTAACTCGTGAATTTTCATTACATTATTACATTGAAATAGATTTGGTAAAAAATTTCCGAAATTCATTCTACACGCTGCAAACAATGCGAAGTCGCTTTCTGCAATTCTGAATCGTTGTCGTTGATGGATAATAAAGGATTTCCGGAATACATTTCGTTATCGCCTACAACGACGAAACCCGTATAGTAAAAGAGCTCTTTTCTTCTTACGATAACAAAAATAGAGAGTCGCACACGCGCATGTGCGTTCTGTGCGACATTTCCTGTCCATGTCCCGTTCTTTTCACCGGAGGTGCTGTCAGAAGTTTCACGCTGAGGCGGTTTCGCGTCGCGCAGGTTGCACTCAGCGCACTAAACCCATGACACACAAAAAAACGCCAAGGCAGTAGACGTAAGCAATAAACGAATTGGTCAATCACAGGAGCTAGAGACCGTAAGGCCAGTAGCGAATCCAATGTTACGATTTCTTTACTGCTTACGTCTTACTGCCTTACGTTTTTGTACATATATGTTCTTTATGGTCTTTATGGGACCCATAGGGAGAACTATTTTCAGCGTAAGTTGGCTCTTTACGACGAAGATTCGACTCACTTCAAAGAGGTTTTTCTACGAGAAACCATCTCCTTAGCTGTGGCACAATTTACTCCATTATTCGGATATGTTATAAACAATCCTCAAATAGTTGTGAAGTGTAGAATAACGTTTCTTCAAATCGCTCAAATATTTTTATATCACTATACTAACGTAACGTATTAAAAATCATACTTCAAAATAATGTATTTATATCGCTTGAATCAGGAGACACGGTAGTGCCTCCGGCTATATTATTTTATAGAATTGATGCAGCATAATGGCAAATATATGTGAATGAAAATATTACGTAAACGAGATAAACGAGAGTTTATCATAAATTTAGAAATTTGTATCTATAGGAAAGCGTTTCAAAAATAAAATCTCAAGCTTAAAATTTTTTAAGTATGTTTCAGAATTTTTTCTCGATAGTTAATTAATATTAAAATTAATTTTTGTATTGTTATATAACATAAAATGCCATCTAAAATCTTGATTAATCAAAAAATATATCTAATTGTGATATTGATAGAACATTGGTGAAAAATGACAAAGTAATGCAAATGTCGTTATCAAAACCCCAGGTATATTACCCTTGTTGACGGCTAATGGATTAAATTGCGGAGGCGTGGAGATCTTACGTATTCCTCATCGAATCTTTCTTGAGAAACCGGTTCGGATTCGGATCGACCTTGAGTCTCGATCATCTTCTCGG
This sequence comes from Cyphomyrmex costatus, assembly GCF_001594065.2. NCBI lineage: Eukaryota > Metazoa > Arthropoda > Insecta > Hymenoptera > Formicidae > Cyphomyrmex > Cyphomyrmex costatus. The sequence continues at coordinate 170,256 of NW_017279009.1, read as the reverse complement.
GCTTGAAGTTCAGGGCTTTCAAGGTGTTTGTCCGCAGTAGTAGTGAGCCTTAATAAGCTCCGCTTGCGGTCCAGACGCGACAAGAGAGAAAGATGAAAATGAGAGAAAGAGAGAGAGGGGCATAATATGTGTATCTCGTGTGTAATAATAAACCTACCGGGAGCGAATCGCGGCACGGCGAAGGGCGAGAGGACAATAAAAAGAAGCCAGAGGCAACATAAGCACGGGTGGAAAGACCCGCGAGTCGATTTAACGGCGAACTTTAAGTAAGCGTCGATCTATTTTCGGTTCACGTCGCTCCTCCTTTGAATCCAACGCGTTAAAAGTCAGCCTCGCATCATCTATAAGACTTGGGTGAATAAACTTTTACCCGGTTCGTTGTTCGGACAAAATTATCCGTACCATGCTTTGTTATTTCGCGTTGTTTCTCATCCGCGGTGATCGTCGCCCTTTCACTGGATAACAGAGAGTAGGTCTTCTTGGGTCGACACCTACCAATCCATTCGCGAAAAATTACTTTAAACACTCTCTAAAACTTTTAGAATGAATCTCACTGTGTAAAGTGAAACCTCTTAAATATTGAAAATTGAGCCACTCTTTTTCAAGATTAGATCCATTTTCTCTCTTTAGAGTGCGATTCCACTCCATAAAATTTAGACAATATCTCTACATATATTTTACTCTTGAAATCATAAGGATTTTATACACTCTAACATTTCCTCGCACTCAACAATTTACTCCGCACGTGTGCACTGACATTCGATCCGCACCGTGTCGAAAGTGAAACAGCCACGTTACGAGAACCTGCCGAATCGTTCTGCTTCCCAAGCCCTTCCGCGTATCGAATACCGAAAGAATCGTCGGTCAGAATTGCTGACGTGTAAATAATTTCGGAAAGTCACCGATCTCGGTGATCGACTCGCCGCTGTCGTCGTCGTAATGAGATCCGACTTCGGGACGGAAATCCAATCCGCGACGCTTACGACAGGTAACGGTATAGAGGTTCCTCTATAATTTGGATGGAAAAAGCGTCGATCTCTGGGTGAGATTGAAACTCGTTTTGATTTAGGCGATCGTGTAATACGGTCGGATAACAAATTTTTCATGCGATTTCCGTCGTTATGTAACTTGCGCGCAATCCAGTAATTGGGAAACTGCACTCGCGCGACCGCGTAGATTCACCAACCGTGAAATGTCAGCACGGATAAACGTGATTATTACATGCGCGAATATAAAAATGTTGGGTGAATGAGGCAAGCAAAGGACACTTGAAAAAAGTTAAAAATTGTTTCTAGAAAGTATATGATTATTAACAATTCGTGAGTATACATGTATGAGTATGGTGCATTAAGAAGTAAACAATTTTCCTTATACACTCCATTCTCATAATTTTAATTTGCCATACTAGATTAATAATATAATGTCTATTATGTTCTTTTATACATGTATAAACTATTATGTTCATTATTATAACTTTTATCGAAGTGGTGAATAATTAATCGTTATTTAGTATTACAATTTTCTTTGCGTCAATTGTGTTACGACAATTGTATTATTTTCGAAGAAAAAGAAAGTTAATCATTTAAATATAATTTTTACAACTTTTCCCATTGTAACAGCCTAATGCTGAGTCGAGTCTCAACCGCATAATTATTCAACTCGTACGTATTCACTGAATGGAGAACGGAGAAGAGAGCACCCAGAGTGGCTGGATTAAGACGTATCAGTTCTATCGCGATTAATCAGTCGTGGGGAGAGACGCATAACTCTCGCTTCTTTTTCTCCTTCGCGATCGCGACTGTTTCGGTTCTCTTTCCATCAATTGAGTTCTTGCGATCTCTCATGCCGCTAAATACGCATTTTCTGGGAAACAGACACGCTCGGTTCTGCCCACGTTTCTTTGGTCTCGGTACAATTACTTGCGTGCCAGTTTTCGCGATGATACACGATGCACACGATCTCTAATAACATCGGTGATAACATTCTCGTCCATTAGTCTCGCGTTGGTGCAATCGAGAGCGAAATCATTCTTCCCTTTCTATTCCTTTTTCTTTCGTTTTAATTTTAACGTTGCAATTTTGACGAGCCACAGATATAATAATCCAGATGATACCCTTATCGCTGCACTTTCTAAGCGTGACCTCTTATTTATAGAAGCGAAAGTTCAAATCTTTTAACACGCTTACTCGTGTTTTCTGCTTGAGTTTCTTTTCGACAAATACAAGTAAAAGAATTAAACACATTTTATATATATTATATTCAGAGCTTTTTATCTATATAATTATCCACAATTGCTCTTACGAGTAAACTCACCTATCATCATTATGACATCTTCATTTTAAAATTGTATAATTTTTCTCTAATTTCCAAATAAAATTTTATAATTCTCCCTGACTTCACAATGTAAATTACGATTAATGTTATTGACACTGTTTGAATTTTTAATTGTTAAGTTAGGTAGTATTCAAAAACTGCATAAGTGTGATGTACATATATTAAACTTTTTTAAAAGTTTAATAGAGTTTTTATTTTCCAGAAAATTTTGCAAAATTTTCCGACTTTTCCCTTTCTTTGATCTTTTTCAATTTTCTTGACAATTCCCTAAAAAAAAATTTCCCGTTCTATATAGCAGTTCTGATCATAATTATTACATAATTTATAATTGCCTACATTCTGCGTTTGCGGTCTCCTTATTAGGATTCTCTTAGTTTCAAGTAAAGTTATTGTAATTACCCCGAGGCAGTTCTGTCAAACTGCCGAACGTTTGGTAACGCAAGTGTGAAACGGCGAGACAGCGTTGAGTGGAGGCGAGAATAAAGTGGAGGCAGTTCCTCATCCGGCTTGGCTCCGTTTCTGCGGAGAACATAACTCTACGCGCCCATATTTCATTCCCCCGTACATTGTTATTCATAGACACGGCGTCATCTAAAATGGTTTAATCGTCACTTTCACAGCGGGTGGGGATCAGATTTCTGCCTTTGCCTTAAAAAAGAAGGAAGGTTTGCTTTCTCTCGCTTCCTTTTCGAGTACCCTAACGAGTGTACACGCATTGAATGAAATCCAATGATCCCACGAGCACGCGAGTACAATCCGATAGACAATAGATCGACCGAATATTCTTGTTTTTGTTTCTACCTCTAACGAGTCGCCAATTCTCAGAAAGATAATTCAGCGGTATTAGACTATTATTTACATTTTACGCAGAATCTCTTGCGTCAATTGCGGAGAGTTTTACGAGCCACTTATTGTTAATAGGCGACATATCGACTTGCGTAAAATGCGGAAGATCAATACGTTATATTGTCATTGTGTAACAGATAGAAGCTGCATCGTGATAATATGTATTAATTTGAAGATATGTTTATAAAAAGATATTATTCTTTTACGTGTCTAACGAGGGAAAACGAGCTGCGTTACAAAAGAAACTAAAGTTATCATTCGGAAGATCACGTTTGAGATAGATACTATATCGTCAAATCTTGGAATCCTATGAATTATGTACCTGATTAAACTGGAATATGTTTGGCGATTTTAAATTAGAAATAAAATATTACAAAATAATGTACTAAAAAATGTTACAAACAAAAGTTGTAGAGTTTAAAGAGAAGCTATTTAAATTTGGAATTTAGGGATTTATTAGCCCATTTGATCTAGAATACCTTTTTTAAACGTTATCTTCTGGTTGATAACGTTAGTTTTTTATCATTTTTACAATACAGCACGTTTCCTTGTCAAAATGTGTGAAGTTTAACTTTATTTTACAAATTATCATAAATTAATGATTACCGATCAATTTTCCAAACTAATCGAGAAAACTTTTATTCTCTGTAAAAATAACGCTGTAAGCAGACAATATTGAGAATAGTATCGAAGTCGATAACATCCTTCGATAAATTCGAATGAGCATCGGGTCGTACTTAAAATGCAATAACATCGCGACGTAAAATCGGCCTTGGTAGACCAATGACATCTTCATCAAAGTGTTTAAAAACCGTTAACCTTCACTTGAAGCGGACGACGATTCAGTCGCTCCTCTCAAAACACTCTTTTAACTGTTTCACGATATACATACTACGGCGCTTTTCAAAACATACATTTTACCATCAAAAAATATCTGGACAACAAAATCTTTGCCAAGTTTCAATAGATTTTAACATCAATAATAAATATCACAGTTAAACGGCACACAATTAATCATAATATTATATCAAATTATATTAATTAAATCATAATATTATATCAATTATATTAATTAAATCATTATAATTATTATCGAAGTGCACAACAATTCTTTTAAGGTGTATTTCAACGACAAAAATTGTATTAAATATTTTCAGTCAGTTTTAATCATAGATCAAAATATTTTAATTATTTAATACATATATTAATAAAAGAAAAAAGAAATTATATATATTATAATATCACTTATTATTTTAATATCAAAATAAAAATTATCTCAATGAATTTAATTTGGTTAATTGTGAGACAGTTTTGTTTGTTTATTAAATGACTTAAAAAAATAGAATTGTATTTTTCTTCAGCATCCTCGACACAAATACTTTATACAACAAGAGCGATGTATCATGATAACAAACAGCGCAAAGTATAAACAACTCGATCAATGTGCAGAAAATGACTTTATACGAATTCATGGGATTGCATTGTAGTGCATTCAAGACATATTCGTGGCGTCGTAACATCTGTGACGATCTGTGTGTTCTTTCAATAAGAGCGAGTTGCGGTCGTGATTTTCTTCACGTGACTCACACACCAGACACCGATATAAATTGCAATTGATACATTCATTCGCGGGTCACGCAAAAACTGTTTAACAAAGAAATTCCGGGGCGCTTTTAAATTCTCGATTCTTTCTCGATACTGGATATTTTTCTGTCATCGAATTTCTTCGGTCATTTCTTAATTTTAGATTGGAAATCTCTTTTGATTTTCAGAGCCGATGGCACCGACGCGACGGGTCTATTGGGAATCCACCAAATTATACTCGTCAATCTCTTTATCAAAAATGTCACAAGTTTCTTTATATCACATCTATATTTAGATTATTCTTATTAAAATATACTTAGTATTCAATCTTTTTTATACAAGTTATATCATTTTGGTTCCTTAATTAATTAGTATTTTTTGTAATTAATGTTAATTGAATTAAATGAGTCTCATAGACTCAACAAAAATCAGTAACCGTATTACAGATTTTAGCATCACACAGCTTCAGAGGATTAAATAGACAATATATATAAATATATCTAGAAAATGTCTATTTTGTTTTATAATAATATTATAACAATAATAATATAACAGAATAAAAATTAATGTAAGACAAATTAATTCTCATTCATGTCAATTGATTAAATATTATTAAGATTAGAAACAGAACCGCTTACATGAAGACATTAATTAATAATTGTGAGAGAAGCTTCAATTATAATAAAAGTTAAAATTAGGATAATAACATCTGCATATATTTTAAATAAATTTATCCAAAATATATGACTGCGTGCTAATATTAATTACATATAAAATATCGTTAAAATAATATAAATTATTGATTCTGCGTGAATTTTGTAAACGAAAAATGAAAATAAAAAGAAAAATAAAACACAAGGAGACGCTAGGATTTCACATTCATGTTCGTATCCTTCGTCTGGCTCTGCTCCACGATTGTGTGAACCGCGATAAAACGTGTTCGGAAGAAAAGGAGTGCTCGTACTCACTTTCGTTCCGCGCTTCAAGTACTCTCGTTCTCGGGTTTAGTAGCGGCTCACGAGTCCAGACGGGCGGCGTGTTTATCCATCGTCGTCAGGTCACCATCAGAACGGGGGGCGTACGGAATCGCGGTTCACGATTCGACGATTCGCGAGCCCTAGAAGTCACGGTCCCTGATGTTACAACGCCGGGTTCGACGTACTCGCGGGAAAATCGTCGTTGTCGCTGGATAACGGTCTCACGGCGACCACAATACGCGTGGTGTTTAGTGCACACGCCACGGTGTAACACACGAAACTGCCGGTCTGAAGGAGAGCCTCTCTTCTTCGGTGCCCCGGTGGCATAAGGTGGCGGCGGTAGAGAGGAAGGAAGGCCAGGCTGCCAGCCGGCCGAACGACTTAACGGCGAGAAGGAGAGAGGAATTCGTTTTCTGGTGTGCGTGTGTATATGACGCACGCGAGGTGCCCTGTGTGAACCTCGCGGGGTCCTGCGGGGCCGTGGGTTTCGTGGGTCTTGGAGCGGATTCTCATAGCATGACGGTTGCAAGTCTGACGTAAGGGAGCTTTTTTATTTTTTTTTTTACCATTCAAGTTTTACAATTGAATTTCTTTAAATTTTTAAGAAGTTTAAGATCAGCCTTACGTCATTGAGCTCCACTTATAAATGATAGATTTAAATAGCATATAAATTCGTAAACAATAGAATACTTTTAATATTTTTGAGATTTTTTTTAATAGAGATATATGAGTATAAATAGAATACCTCCACTGATATGTGTGATATATTTTTTTCGGACTATATATTATAAATATGGGAATACAAAGATAAATTATACACGCTGAATTAAATTCACAAAAAATTATTTTTTATTCCACAATATAAATTATATGCAGAGTGTTTCGTATTTTATTTGGACTCCTTTGATTCAAATTTGAATCGATTTGATATATATATCAAATTTTCGTATATATATTTCTTAGAATCAAAATCTAAAATATTTTAAATTTCTTAATAATCTTCTGAGAATACTAGAATGCATATTGTAATCTAATATTCCCGAGTCTTCTTATACATCCAATTGTGACCTGACGCTATCGATTACAAATTGAACGCATTGCCCTACCAATACCAACGTGCCGCCAAGTATCGTTATAAATTATTGTAGAATTGTCATCTGGCATTGCGCAAGTCCACAAAGAAGCTATTTCTTGAAGTACATCTAAGCTAGATAGAAATGCAAGCGCATTTCCCCTCGTCGGATGTGACCGACCCTCATGTATGTATAATCGAGTGCACTCAACTCTGTGATGCACTATACGCGTGTACTCCGGAAATTTGACTCAGGTGTCTCAAAGACTCACTCATTGCGCTTTACAAAACGTTAAATTTTCGTTCAGACGGCAAATTTCCGAAACGATGTTCATCCTGTTCGATTTGGTGCATTAATCTCCGCAGAGATACGCGACCTCTTTCCGAGAAAGAATAATAAAGAAGCAATGCATGAAAAATTTTTCTATCCAAGTAATGAACTAGTAAGGAGCCAATAAAAGTATTTTCTTTCGATTTCGATGAGCTTTGAATATGATATTTTTCAAATAAAGATAGAAGACACATTTTTTCATAAGAACTCAAATACTTTTAAAGGGTGCAGCACTTCTTTGAAAAAAAATCGATAATCTTCCGAAATGAATAGGCATTATCGAACTGTAAGAGATAGAAAGAAACGTTTGAAATAAAAGTTCAATAATTTTAAGAGTATTTAATAATTAAAATTAAAAACAATTTTCATATTCATAAAAAAAACTAATGAAAATTGGAGGGGGCATTTAAATTTTCTTCCAAGTAATGGATACTGGCTTTCCAGATCTGGTTTTAAATTTTTTTAAGAATTTTTTTGTACAAGTTTGCAAATATCATTTTTTAAAATATACTTCATGAATAATACTCATTACGTTAGTAGGTACGAAGTGTCTACTGTCGATCGACATCATCGTTGTCGTCGTCGTCGTCGTTGATGTCAAGTTCGCGGTGATGTAATTTCAAGTCCACGTGGACGATGACCGTGTTGCAGGCGAGGGTGGCGGTGGAATTGCAATAGTGGTAGTGACAGAGTGACTAATAGCAATAACTGTGGTTGTTGTGACGAGCAACCGTGGCTTTCGATCGACGCGACACCGACTATAGGAAAACTATGCCCCTCGATGGCCTCCCACAGGTTAAGACTCACCCCCGTTTGTCAGTACGGCGCCGGTGGTTGTTGCTACTGCACGCAGCGGAAAAGTCTCTTGCCTCCCATATTTGAGTCACTACTCGATAACATAGACGGCGTAAATAGCGATTTTTTTAACCGAATCGAAAAATAAAACACACGCTGTTCACCGCGGAAGAAGTGAGTGTAAGTGATCATGTGCTAGGTGCGTTTCAAAAAGGTGCCACAAATTTTCCAGACAATACATGAAATTGCGAATGTAAGTGCATTTCCGTCGGCAGATTGTGTCTACCGACTATACACTCCAGAACGTTATACGTTGGATTTAAGTTCGATAAGTGGCCTAAGCAATCTTTTTAATTATGAAAGTCCTATGTGCTCTATTAGAGCGAGATGAGCGTTTTGTTGTGTTCGAACGATTTCGAACTTAGCTTTTTTTTCGGATAATAGTAGTAAATGGAAATAATGATTCTTGCTTCAAGATTATGATATGAATAAATAACAGACCGATATTATCTCTCCAGGTCATTTTTCTATAATTATATATATTAAAATTCATTAATGCATCGATTATTATAATTTATTAATGCAAATAATTAATCGGTAATATATATAAAGTATATAGAATTATTATTAGTTATTAAAATATGCAACTTCGTGTGATTTAATTTAAAAAAAGCACATCTTTTCTTCATATATTATACATATAGGAGGCGAGAGAAATTTGATAAGTAATTGCGAATTAATGGCCGGTAATAAATGTCAATCCGTGATGTTCTCATCAGATAATAAATTCCATCATAGCAGAAATAATACTGAAAAGTGGTATTGTATAAATTAATTAGAAGATAAAATTGTCGTTTTAATCGATTATTAATTATTTTCGAATTGCTTTTCTTGGCGCGAAGTCTACCTTTTAATGAGTTGTGCAAAATATTTTTATTAGAGTCATTTAGCTCTCTTGTTTGCTTTTACTTTCAACAAAGTAATAAAACACGACCTTCGAACGGTGATATCATTTGTTGAAAAAAAAATGATTTCATTTCCCATCAATGCAAGTATTGTATGTGTGTGATGCAGGCCGGCGATTTCAATGCTTCAATAGAACAATTTTAATTAAGTCAAAATTATAAGATTTATTACTTGAAAATCAAATTGAAAGAGTTTGGAAAAAATTTAAATTAATAGATTTTTTTAATTATAATAAATTATATGTGTATTATTACATTTTTATTATTCTTGAAATTATTATATTTATTACGTCTATCAAATATCTTAAGTTTACTTATTATTTATTATTTAATATTTTGTACATATTTATATTTTTCTTTATATTTATTCATATTTTATTTTCAGAAAAATTAATTTCCACAAAAATCAATTCTAGAGCGCGTTTCGAGGTAGCTTTCGCTGTAATTGCGATAACAGTTAATTATCATCGCGAGCGAAGCTTGGCAAGGATTTGCAATCGAATCGAGCACAATGCACGAAAAGCCTGTAATTAGTTGACCATTGAATGCGCAAGTGGTTGCATAAATATTCGCATTTCAAATTTGCGCGTTTACCGGAAAGATCTCGACAAGATAAGCGTGATCTTAAATCTCACGATAAACAGCAGTTTACCCTAATATCTCCATCTTGTTTGAAAAGTACCTCGGCGTGTTCTTTTTCTCTTTTATTAGATTTAACATATACGTATCTACATATAATTTACATATATGTGCAAAATTGATACTTTCAGAATGCGACATTTCGTACTATCAGCTACTTGTTGATTGAAAAAATTAATACATAGAATATATATGTAGACCCGGCAGGTTGACGAATGGTGCTGGTGAAAAATCCATCCCCGACGCGCGGCCTGAGCCCCCAACGAGAACATGGAAACAACAGCAGATCGAGAGGACGAAGAGGTGGAGGACGGGGCTCGCGAGGAAACAGTCCCGCCGAGCAAACTGGTTCTCGAGGAAGTAGTCCAGGAAAGAGCGGTAGCTTCGACACCAAGGGAAAGGGGAAAAATGTACTATTACACTCGCGGGGTAACGAGTGAGTATTCTAGATGCCACTGCATATTGAGAGGAACGAACGAGTCACGAATCGATCTAGGCTGCTTTGTGCTTAAGTTTTATATGCAGTATTTCCGTTATCTGGCACACACACTTTCTTTCGTTCATAAAGATTATTTAGATTATTCATTGAAATTCCCATTGTTTAAGCTTGGTGTCTTGATTGTAATCGCACGTTAATAAATTGTCATTTATTTTATTTCTTTATTTTATTACATTTATTTTATTACATTTGCATATGAAAAGAACTGTTTTCTTGAAACATCCACATAAATTTAGATTGATAGAATTGAAAATAATTTTGTTGGATTAGCAGAATAATTACGTAGAAAGCTCAAGTTGATTACCAGAATGTTGGCATTAAATCAAAATTTTTTGCAATACTACTTGAATATCCTATGTAATTATTTTGATGATGTTAACAAATTATTTTCTGATCTGTACCTATCTAAATTTTTAGTTTACAAAATCATTCCTTCCATGCATTTATATTTATGCTTGTGAAAATAATGTCTAATAACGTAGGTAATAGAATATTGTCAAAGTTGCTCGTGATTGGGAACTGTAAATGATGTAAATATAAATAATAATGATTTATAGATATGAAAATTTTCTTCCCAGAAAGACCCGACATTTTAGTCTGCAAGTATTAATTCTTTATGCCAAAAAATGATAATTATCGAAAGATTTATTCGAACACTTTTAAGTAATATTATCATCAAGTCATAATAGGAAATAACAATTGGTCGTCTGTGCAGTACCTTTGATAAAATATATCACATTTTCCTGCCTAATAATAGCCATGAAGGACAATATATCGTTGAACTCCGACGACAAAATTACCGTGAATTTGCTTGATCGAAAAATAACCGAAAAGGCCAAGCATTAACAATAAAAATACTCGAAAAAGAGGATTAATAGTAACAGGCAAGCGAATTAGAAATTTACAATTAATTTATGTATTCTGTTTTTACAAATAAATTAGAAAATTATAATTAAATTTTTGTTACCATTTATGTCCACGTCTATATTATCCCAAAATAACATTATATATGTTTTAATATATCAATTTTATTCCAACAAATTTTTAAAATAATCCATATAAATTTTTGTAAACTTGCCAAAAAAGTATATTGCAAATTATTTCGTAAAATAATGTAATATATATTTTATTTTGTATGTAAAACGTACATTTTTGTGTACATAGTGATACTTATATTGCAAGTTTTTCCCTTAAACTTCTCGTAAACTTTCTTTACAATGAAACGGGATAATGTACCAATTCATGCAGTTGTAAAGACGATAAACGCGCGATAAAAAAATAATGCTTTGACAATCGATCGGTACGTGACAAGTTGAAGTGACATATTGCATTCGTGCAAATATAACGTGATCAAAAAATTCGATTATCGAAACGTTATATGCTTTATCGTTTTGATATCAGAATGATTACGCTACATGCAAAATTAAGCGCGAAAATCGATATAGGTTTTATGCAAAAATGTGTTAACTCAAATTGATAGTTTTAATTATAATGTTTAACATTTCATGATCAAGTAGCACTCGCGTCAAATAATTGCCACATTTTACTTATGTAAGAAAAACTGATAGGTAAAGATAACAAAATACGTCACGAAGCATATTGATGTATATGTTCTACTTAAGCTTAAAAATAACTTAAGATAAAATAAAAATATGTACACAAGAATAATAATACATATTATAAAAAATTTTAATTAATAATTACATAATTTCATTATAAAATTGCAATTAGAGATATAATTGAAGAGTAACTCTATAAATGTAAATAATAAATAATATAAAGAGTTTAAAACTTTTTGGATAATATTAATAATTATAACGTAAATTACAATATGATATATTAATAATAATAATAATAGTTTTATTGAGAGTATGGATTATATTATAAAATAATAAAGAGATAGCAAGTATATATTTCAAATAATGGGTATCCGAGCATGCAAAAGGTAAGGCTGAAGCTGAGTGGCTGATATGATGCTTTATCTGATTATTAGTATATAAGTATATATTAACATAATGGTGTATATATCAATAAACTATGTAGTTGTTTGTGTTTCACAATATAGTGTCCCCGTAATATACATATAATTTAGTGTATTACTTTCACGCCTATTTGTAGTTGACTTTCAAGATTATACTGTCACACAATTTTCCTATCGATTCGCGGTTTACAAGTAAGAAAATTGGCCTACACGATAGATTCTCCTAGCTGGAAATCGTTCGGAAGATCTGGGACAAAGATGACACACGGTGCGGCCATCAAGAGGGACAGTAACTCGCGCGCGCATTTGCTACTTTTATTCGATTTTACATAGAACACTTGTGTAAACTCTAGCACGGTTCGCGCATCGATACTAAGAATTCACACACGCACGGGCATTTCCATGCTTCCGGTATTATACACTTTGATATTCCTTATCGATTATAGGAACATTATGGCTTTTCTCTCGATCTCGTACGATTAATTTTATATTGTTATAAAGTAACATATATATAATATTTTATTATATAAAATATAAATCGAAAAATGTATTACGGTCTATAGTCTATATTAAACTATTTTTATAGGACATGTTAAATTATTTGTTTAGTTCAATTACAATTTAAATTAATCTCGCATAATTTAATTTAATGCCTTTTAAAAAACGTTTAACCTACTGTGAGTATTATATGTTTGAAACAATAGTGCTAAATTATTTTAATTAAATTATGTAAGTATAATTAATTTAATTTGAATGCAGAGAGAGAGCTTAAAAAATTCTTTTTAATAAAAATATATTTAAATTGTGTTTTAAATATCATAACTATACAAAAGATACAATTAATGTTATATACTACAAAGGCTTTAATTGGTCAATCAAGTGCTTCAGTAAGATTTCGATCGCACCCGAAATTGAGTGCTTCCCAATTTTTCAATATACTATGACAAACATATATCATATTCAAACAGCACACTAATAAATATTTTATGCAATATCACTCACTGTCAGTATGAGTGATGATCTATCACGCTGTAATGTTTTCTTTACAGTCCTGAATTTGCAATCGGCACGCGACTGTATTTGAATAACAATTGCGCATTTCATTTCACACCTGCTTTCGCCATGACCATGAAAGCTCATCTCCGCCATTTAAACGCAGTCGCGAATTTGTGTATATATGTTTAAAGTGAAATAATTTACGTTAAACGTTATATTAGAACGCTGAAAGTGTTTACAATCGTCTGAACTTGCGTATCTTTCCAAATCTTGACATCCGAGAGAGACGTTTGAGCATTCTATTTCTGATGATTCACGTTGTATACGAAAAGGAAAAAAAAGAGACCAACTGGCGATGATATCGAAATAATTACACACGAATGTATACAGGATGGTCATTGTATATCGACTATGATTATGGGAGGTCGCGCGGCAAGGTCCCGCAATCGATAAGTAACGTCGAATTGTATTGTAAATGTGCGTATGTATACGTACACTGTATCCATTGTATCGATCGTTTATATATGTGTATAATTATAATATTGAGGAAAACACCAACGAGGACGACATCAGTCTTTCTCTCTGGTGAACCGAGCGACTTTTGCGGTCGTCAGGTTCTATAGAAATCGTTCAAACACTCCCAACATGCGCGACCGTATTCACATATGACATGACAATTACTGTAAAACAACAAGCATCAAGTCACAAGTTAGCTCGCATGTGAGTCGCGTATGCTTACATACTTGTAAGAGAAATGCTACTCCGAATTCGTATCCCTTAGACGCGATCACGAAAGACTGTTTAAAACAAATCTATTGAATTAAGAAGATGTTTTATTGTAAAACATTTAATACGTTTTAGATTAATAATGTCCTTGTAATTTGAGTGTTTTATTTCAAAACATTTAGACTTGCAGTGAGAATATGCTTTTGCTAAAATATCTAAAACTTTAGCTAGATACAATAATTTTATTTGAATTATCAAAATAATTATGTAGGTCAAACTTGTTGCTAGAATGTTAAATCTTTTTGCAACATTGCTTATCACACTTGAGACTCCTACATAATAATTTTGATGGTCCAATAAATTTATTTTTAGATCTGTATTTGGCTAAATTTTTACTTCAGCACAATCGTTTTTTCCGTATATAAATATGGAGAAAGAAAAGGAATGCAGGGAAGTTTTCTTTCAATCGTCTCGACATTCTGTATACATGAAAGTTCAACTGTCTTCAAACGAAAAGATCTTTAATTATAAGACAACTTTTACAAGGATAATTTTAATTATATACAGTTTAAATGGCAACGAAACGTACTTTGTATTTAAAGATAATTACTTTTAATAACAATGAAATATTATCCATTTTTTAATTTCAAAAGTAATAAATAATTAAGTAGTTATGGATAGATATAAAATCAAGAATAATTTATCCTCGTAGGTGTCTTTCTCGATATTAATCATATACACATGGACGATACAATGGACGTACGCACTTTCACATATAGTTCAATGTCGTTTATCGACTACTAGGAGAGAAAGGGAGAATAGGAAGTTTTCTATCAAGTCTGTATAATTGTTGCTTTCCATGCGCGAGGTCATTGTACTAATTCGTTATCATAGCAAATGCAAACTGTATTGTCTTTCAAAGATTCTAATCATCAAAGCGACATTTCGTGTCCAGACTATTCGTCTATTCGAGGAAATAGTTCCACCGTGGAGTGACACAAACACATTGAGTACGAGATTTACAGGATATTTCGTATTCCGTAACGAGAATTTCTCAGGAATCACCGTTTGCGACGTGTAATCGATCGGACGATCTGATATTTACCAACATCGTTGTTCTAAATCATTGAGGAAGGTCTCTCGGAATGCCGCGGCGTTCCAGATGAAAAAGAAATCGCGCCTGGATAATGCGGCCAAACACGCGATCGACTCGCGACTCGATATGGTTCGATTGGTGTCTTATGAATTATAAGGGATGGCTGCCCGATTAGAGGTCAATCGAACGATTGACTGAACATTTCCGTATCGGACATTTGCCATTGTGCATTCATAGAACGTCGTTAATTTACGGAATTAGATCGGTGGTCGTGTTTAATAATAGAAACGATAGCTATGCACGTGATGATAATAATCGCAGCTGTGCTTGATGTCCTATGTACATTTTTTAACATAAAAGAATGTCCATGAAGAAATCTTTAACTACGACTGTTATATAGGAAGATTCTTAATTATAAAGAATTTAAGTGGCAACACAACGAACTTTGTATTCAAAGACAATTGTCTTTAATATGATGAATAATGTTATTCATTTTTTTTTAATTTGAAAGATAAAAAATAATTATTTATCGGGTAGATCACGTTTAAAGTCACTTTAATTGCTGCTTCTTAAATATTTTATACAGATAAATAATATTTATATGCGTAAAATTTTGAATTTGTTAATCATTATTGTTCTTTAAAAATTGAATTCATTTCATTAATACGTATTATTGTAATGATTGATCTCAAAGATAATGTTAATGACGTTCTTTCAGGGCTGGCAGCATCGAAAGATTAATAGATGGTGATAAGCGGATAATTGCAACGAAGCATCTACTTCCAGAAAATAATATAAATGTCGTCGTCAGGTACTTACATAGCTCGATTCATATCGGTTCATGTAAAATGACTTAAAGTTATTGTAATATTTATTCTCTCTCTTTTTCTTAGAGTTCGTCCGCTCAGCAACAAGGAAGTTAAATCTGGTGATGAAATGGCCGTGCAGTTTCCTGGCGACGGACAGATATATGTAAGTGCAAAAATTGTATTGTCCATAAAATGATTTCCATATAGCATAAACCTTCAAGAAACGTCTCGATGATATTCAGAAAATGTTATTACGTCTTAAAGACGTTCTCAAAATGTCTTACTTTGGATAAAGTATGCTATGTGGGACATCTATCCTCTCATTTCGTTCGACCTGCATCTTTCGATTTCTGAAGTTTTGCCTATATTTTTCCATGCCATCATTAACGACGTTTTCAATAGTCAAGTTAAGTAAAACACGTTAATACGTCTTTTATCTTGCAGTGTGACGCGGTTACGAGTAGCGGTGACAAAAAGCCGAAGGTATTCTCATACAATGTCGTTTTCGAGCCAAATGCCACGCAGGAGGATATCCTGCAGTACTCCGGTATTAAAAATCTCATCGAAATGGCGGTGGAAGGCTTTAGCTGCACCGCGTTTTGTTACGGACAGACTGGAAGTGGCAAAACGCATACCCTGACTGGACCTCCGAGACTCGTAAGCGAAGAAGAGAAGTCACCACTTTGTTATGGATATTTTCAAAAATTATTTTCAACTATGTGATTTTTTTATTTTGAGTTTAGCAATAATGTAAAACAACAAATTCTCATAATAACGTAGATCCCATCCTAAATATTAATTTCCATATTTTTGAGTCTTTCGAAACAATAACAAAAGAAATCGTAAGTTAAAATTATGCGAGGTGCTTTTTTAATCGTATCGCAGCATACATTCGTCCACATAATGCAAAAGACAATGCGATACGTAATATGGTGACGTTAGTGATCAATATCTATATAGCTAGTCAGAAGGTTAAAGTTGATTGTCTTTCGTAGATAAGATAATGCGTTCAAGTTACACGTAACGTCTCTTCTTGCAACTAAACGTAACAATAAAATTTCGATAGGTCATATCTAAATAAAAAACATTTTTTAAATAATCAATAAAAAGTACGTCTAAAGAATAAATAAAGAATTGTATATAAAAAATATCTTGCTGAAATTATTTTTTGCATAAAAACATACAAAGAATTCGAAAATGTACAAAAAAAAGGAACAAAAATTTCATTTTGTCATCCAATTATTTGAATTGATAAAAATTTAAATTAATAAATTAAGTTATTTATAATTATTAATTAATTTATTTATTTAATAATGAGAAAAGTTAAATAGAAGCTTAAACTTATACATGAAATCAAACTGTGAGATTAAACTGATTCATATTTTAACATTATATCTTTTGATGTTTATAAAGAGTTAAATTTAATCATTTTTTATAACAGTTCGACAAAATGGATCCGTACTCGGAGGACCACGGTCTGGTCTTCCGTTCCTTCGTCTACCTATTCAAAGTCCTTCAAGAACACGAGAAGTGTAATTTTGTGCTGAAGGCTTCCTTCCTGGAAATCTATAACGAGAAGGTCTGTCTTTAAACGAAAACATATCGTTCAAATAGACAATACATAAAATATAAGCGTATATTTTGAAATTATTATAAGAAAATATTAGTTTTTTGTTTCATTTTATATGTGTAAAAAAAGTTATTATCATCATAAAAAGTAAATTTTGTTCTAAAACTAGTAATTTGCAAATAAATGAGTATGAATAAATATATAGGTGATAGATCTCTTAAATCCTGGCACTTCGAGAAAACCTTTGGCAGTTCGGTGGAGTAAAAAGACGCGCGGATTCTTTGTCGAGAATCTCTTCACAGTAGAATGTGAGGAACTGGACGATCTTCTAGCGGTTCTCGAAGAAGGTAAGACTAAAAAATCAACGATTTCACCATGGAAGTTATAAGATTCCATATTTTGTAAATTTTTGAATTATTTTCATATGACTTTCTCTGACATCATAATTTAAAAAATCTAAGATTATTGTGTATTTTTTTTTAATTGGTATTTATTTTATCTAACAGTTTTATGGAATTCCATAAAAATTCAGTTTTTGTTATTCTTATTCAGAAATTGGAAATCACAATTATAAAATGTTGTTTATAATAATTGCTGTTTTTGTAGGAATGAGAAATAGATCGATCGGTACGCACAATATGAACGAATATTCTAGCAGAAGCCATTCGATTTTGACTGTAAATATAACTTCAGAGCAAGCAGTAAGTACATACGATATTTCGTTGTTCTTATTCATATTTCCCTTGGGACGAAGATGAAAATACGCTCAAAGATAAGCGTTGAAAACATCAGAATAACATATCGGATTTTCTGCTGCTTATTAAGGCTAATAAAAATTCAATTTATTTCATCGCCATTTTGCGTCGTGTAATCATTCATATACATTAAAAATTAATATAATAGATATATACGAAATGATACTCATCTTTCAACAAGGCAAAATTAATTTTCTTTATCACACTGACTAATTTATTTTACCATATATATCGCTATTTCTCGCCGACTGATTCAAATTAATTTATAACAAGGTCTAATATAAGCATTTCTCGATAGATGGAGAACGGTGTATTCATCTCAAAACAAGGCAAAATTAATTTCGTGGACCTTGCTGGAAGCGAAATGACGAAGAAAACCCAGAGCGAGGGTAAGACCTTGGAAGAGGCGAACAATATTAACAAAAGTCTCATGGTTTTAGGTGAGTGCGTATCCTAATTAATTATATCGAGCTACGTATAGAAAATTATCGTTTCTTTAACTCAAAATATTTTTCGATATTCAAATTGAAGGAACGACGATTTTTCTTACATAACTCAACACTTAAAATATATAAAACTTGCGGAATTTAACATTTTTTTATGTTATGACTGATACTATGTAAACTTATTTTTTTGTTTCTGTATTGGACTGCATTATATCATAACTTTCTATCTCACTTTTACCTTCAAATATATATTTCATTTTATAACAAATGTATACTAGTTCAGCCACCAAAGAACAGCCTTCTTATAAACTATAATAAATGAAATTGCGTCACACTTCACTATCATTTTACTATAAATAGCGATAATAATTTATTTATCAGAAAATTAGATTAGATCTTGACTTTGAAATTGCAGCACGCGTTTATTATTTAGAATAGTTGAAGTAATCGATAGCTAGACTATTAAGTTACTGACATGTGAAAAGACGTGTCTTCCATATATGGAAAATAATCGATAAACTTTCGCGATTACGGTCGTGAAACAAAATAATAAGAAGTTTTTCGCAAAAAGTCTTCCCAGGTAGTACATGGTTTTCATAAAATCATTCGAGGAAAGCACGATACTTTTCATTTATAATTTCACCAGGTATCTATTAAATTTGACTTTCTCTCGCAGAAGGATAAATATCACTTCTATATTTTTCATAGGATACTGCATTGCTTCCTTGAGCGATGGAAAACGGAAAAGTGGTCATATTCCTTATCGAGACAGTAAATTGACAAAGCTTTTGGCCGACAGCCTTGCCGGAAATGGCGTCACATTAATGGTGAGTTGATAAGCGGATTTTTGTAACAAATCGATTAGCGATTGATAACGATTCCACAAAAACAATATCAGTATTCTTTACGCGATAAATGGTGTAAATTCCAATTCACTCAGCTTTTGCAATTGTAATTTTATCTTAAGAATATCATAATTACGTGTTCAGGTTGCCTGCGTTTCACCAGCTCGTTCGAATGCCAACGAAACATTAAATACCTTGAGATACGCCGCGAGAGCCAAAAAGATCGCCACGAAGCCTATTATAGTGATGGTAAGATCACTAAGATCATTTACTTCGAGCGGATTTTCGAAGGGATTTCTAAATGCCTGACACTCATTTCTTAACAGGATCCACGCGAAGCTCTTATTCTCAGTTTGAAGCGTGAAGTAGGGGCTCTTCAGACCGAAAATGATCATTTAAGGATGACTCTTCATCTCAGTAACGAAGCTCAAAATATGCATCGCAGCGAATCGAAAAGTATTATTAGCATATACGTATCTCATTATGCATTTTTTATCAATAATATCACAATCATCGATATATAGTCCATATATATGTCTATACTTACGTTAGAAATAATTTGAATTATTGGCGTAATTTTAAAACAAGAGTAAAAGAAATAGGAATTTGTTTTGCTAATTGTTTGTATCTTCTACGTATAACAATTTTTTCAAAAAAATCTTAATCTCTAATAAAAAATGGAAAATTAATAAATCAACAATTTAATCAAGTGAATAACGAAACGATGTACACAAAAATAATATTTTAACAATCTCATGTTTTATTGTAAAATGTGATAGTGATGAATAGATTAAAGTGCTACTTTCAAAGATTAGGACTTTGATTTTGCAGAATAATATAACTAATTCTTGTATTTCTTTTTTTCTGTTATCCTCATCGTCGGTTTGTAGGCGAAAGACTGATACCTGTGACACCGCCACCGGTGGATCTCGAGAAATTAGCCGAGATGGAGAGTTCGGAACTAAGCCAATTGATTCAAGCGTACATCACCGAGAACGAGGCATTACGACGAGAGAATGCGGAGCTCTATGCCACGCGAGACCAAGTGATACGAGATCAGGAACTCGTTTGCCGAGAAAACGAGAGGCTACTTAAGAAACTTGAGGACGTAAACTTGTAAGTCGGAATGATATTTCCAACGCGAGTATTCAAAAATAAATATTTGAAACATGTTATTATTAATGCTTTCAAACAAATATTCAAAACATATCTATATTATTTTTTTGGCCTTTCTCGTGTCATATTATATTTCAATCAAATCTTTTAAAAATATTCTGTATAGCTCTATAAATATGCTTCTTTCGCAGTATCAAATGATGTATATTTAAAAAAATTTAAGAGTATCAAGCGAGCTTATACAGACTACACTACGTATTTCATGTATAAAATGTTTTAATGAAATTATTGATTCAAATAGTTCTATTTAAATTTTTTCTCTCTAAATTCATATAATGCGATTCGACTCTCCTAGTTACTTTTTTTTTTTAATTTAACGCTTTGCATTTCGCGAATCTTTATAATAACGTAGATGTTTTCTAATATTAAATTTTAGATATTTTCTGACATTTTACAGAGTTTGCTGCCGATCGCCTATAATACCAGCGAGACCTTCATATTCGGCGGAATTATTTTTGAATGATAACAATGAAGACGTACCTGGTGCGACTAACGTTTGGACGAATCCGAATGCTGCTCCCAGTCCGGTATATTCTTTCCCAAAGGTACAATCGAAGTCCACCTGGAACGATAATTTGTATTTGATGAAGGAATTAAATTACACTAAAAGAAAAGTTATTGGTATTTGTGTATGAAAAAAAAAAAAACAATTTTGTAGGTATTTAAAAATTTAGATAGATCTAAAAATAATTTTATTGAATCATCAATAATTACGTAGGGAACTCAAACGTATAATAAGCAATACTGCAAAAGTTTTAACATTCCAGCAAGTAGTTTAAATATCTTACATAATTATTTGGTAGATTAATAAAATTATTTTCAAATCTATATCTAGCTTTTTAGATTTTGCTTCAGCAAAACTGTTGTTTCCGTGATTATAATTACGTGGTGCCATAATTATTATAGAGTTATTATGTTTAAATATAATCATTATTACTATTACTATATAGTATCCATAATTATGATATCATGTAATTATAGTCACAAAAATAAGAATTTTTTTCTCAACGTATTCATTATAATAATGTGTGAGATTAGTTCTCGTTAGATTAAAAGTTTATTAGACATCACTGTGTTTTAAAAGAAATTTAAGACTTCATCCAATGTTATTATTACATAATATGTTAATTATATATAATATTCTCAGTTATGCGATATATATATTTTTCTAGCATACTCTTGGTAGCGGATTGTACATATCATCCGGTAATATGCCAGAGAAGGTATTGAAAGAGCTCGACAAGCGCAGGATTGTCGGTAGTTACAATAACATTGCCGAAGCCTACAAGGACAAGAGCAGTCATCGTCGACACAATTCGTGGGACAACAGTAATCGACCTATGATCAGCCCGGAGCAAAGAATCTCGCCAGTTGATATAAATCAGTAAGTGGCTTGATTTAAAATTAAAAAT
The DNA here is from genome assembly GCF_001594065.2 of Cyphomyrmex costatus. Classification (NCBI taxonomy): domain Eukaryota; kingdom Metazoa; phylum Arthropoda; class Insecta; order Hymenoptera; family Formicidae; genus Cyphomyrmex; species Cyphomyrmex costatus. The sequence goes on along the minus strand of NW_017279009.1, from coordinate 148,402 downwards.
CTCTACCTAAATAATTCATCGTTTAATCTAATGAATAAATTTTAATACATAAACCTTTACTTACAATCGTTATATTATTATTATTATTATTATGATTCAATATAATTATTTCTTGTAGTATAATTATTTTGCTATAGTACTATAGTATAATATGTTTTTGCAAAAAATTTGCTTAACTAGTTTTCTCTGATTTCATTATTATATTATATTTTTACATAATATTATAGTTTATTTCAAAATGATATACATAGTATAATATATATAATATATTTCTTTTTTAACTTAAAAAAAATATTTTCAAATATATTTCTTATGTGATTCTTTGAATGAATGTACATAATTATACTTCAAGCTTGTAAGAAGCTAACATTGAATGACTGTATCGAATTGCATCAAACGTGATACTTAGCAAACATCTAAACTAATAATATTTTAATTTAAAAAATGACAGAAAAAGTCTTCGTCTAATTGTAAACAAAATACGTTTGTCATTGAAAAATTTTACAATCAATTTTTAAGAAATTCTGAATTCAATTATATATGAGCCATTTCGACTTTAAAAATTTGAGACAAGAATTTTCCGAGTTTCATCTTGTCGAGAACATCTTGTCTTAAGAAAAATTAATTTAAAAATGGAATAATAAGACGTTAGACAATTCTCACATGCAAAGAAAGGTCTTTATTCAAATTTAAAAAACTTAAAAGACCTTTGACATCTTATGTCCTGATTTTGAGTTTTCTGTTATCTGGATATCGTTTTCTGAGATATCACGTTTGACGCTTGCCACCCGTACGCCCCAATCCCGGACAAAGCCGGCTAAACTAACCAAAGGCACACGCGGTGACAGTCAAGGTCAAAGGACGACCTTGCGACGCACCTCGACGGTCCCTGAGGAGGGCAAGCCTCCGCCGTCGAGGTCGAGATCTAGATCGAGGTCGAGATCGAACGAATTGCTAACTACGGACAGCATCACCACCACCACAACCACCACCTCCACCACTACGACCGCCACCAATGTCGTTTCCGAGATACATGCCGAGCAATTTAACGGATCGCCTGATTCGATCCTGAGCGGTTCTCTCGAGGAGGGCGGCAATTCTGCTCCCGATTCCGCGGACTCGGTCGCTCCGACCGCCCCCTTTCCGCCGATATCACACTCGCCATCATCTTTTGCGGAACCGGAACCGCAGAATCGGAAGTCACGAGCCAGTACAGGAAAGGACAGGAGGAGCGCCGAGGGAAGGATCCAGGATGAGCATCGGGCGTTCGGTAGTCCTATCCCCGCCGACGACGACGACCCGCGATTTTGAGAATCTTTCGACATGGGAACGAGATCCCGACGGTGATGTTGCTTCATCTTGAAGAAGCGCAATTAACATGCAAAAAAAGAAAGACAATCTCGCTCTTTTTGTTGTGAGGAACATCGAGTGACGTTTGACACACTAATCATATATACGATTACTTATATAATTGTAACTGTAACATACACCTCTACACACACGTCAGATAAAGTCTTTCTGTTAGTTTATATAAATCATCTCTGTCGAAGATCTCTAAAAAAAGCGACGCGAGTTGTACAGAATAAAATATAGATAAGGTAAATTTGTGTAAAAGGTTGACTAATTAAAGCGGATTGAAAGAAAGTTTTTGCGTATAGATCCGTGCGTCCTTTTCCCTTATATCTTTTTTCAGAACAATTTTAGATATCTGTATTTTAAATTAACATTCAAAATAGATGTGACACATTTTACGATACCTGTATTTTAAATTAATTAACATTTATGTATCCTTTATTGAGAGTTCTCTAAATCCTTCAGCATAGCAGAAGCGCGTTAATGAAAAAAATGGCGCGTTAACCGTTTTCTTATGGACCATCTCAATTCTTATTCGATAATAAGAATCGCTTCTCGAACTTTTAGGAAAGTATGTCCAGGGTCGTCATTTTGCTGGTTTGTTGCCGCTCCTAAGGCTCGTGATTGACAGACATTTGGCGACTGATTGTGAAAACGCAAAGCCCGCGCACTTGGTGTTTTCCTTCGCAAACTCTTTTGAACTGCTTCGACTCGGAATCGGAGCATTAGGCACGTCGTCGCGAAATACGCTCTCCGATTGGCCGACGAGTATTCTCGATCTCTCGCTGCGCCACGACGCGCGTCACGTGACGCGTCGCCGCGAACTCGTGCCGTGATTGGCACTCGCGCTTTGCCAACATCCGCACGAACGTTTGAAAATCAATTACACATCGCGTTGTTCATTCCTACCAATTCTACCAATGTAGATTAATTTTAATCTCGGTTTTACCTTACTTTTTACTTTTTTTTTCTAGTTTTCCAAGCATTAGAGAAGATAAACAGTAAGTAAGCCAAGATTAAAGTTAATTTAAATTGATAAAAATGGGATATTAGCAATAGACATTTAAGACGACTTTAGTCAAACTTCAATTAATTTAATCAGCACTATTTTATTAAGTATAAACAAAACTATCAATTTAATAAATGTTTATTATGTTTAATGTATTCTAAAAAGATTAAAATAAACTATATATTAGAGAATTTTACTGGTCGAATTAACCGCCGATCAAGTTAATTGGAGTTTGATCAAAGTCTTTACTTTCCATCTTGAAGTAAAAGCTTGTCTATATTAGTAAAAAAAAAATTTTTTAATAAAATTAATGCATCGTGAGGTCATTCACTTAAAGGAATACGAAGACTTTCTTTCATCTAACGCACGTAATTTTGATTTGGACAATTACAAAACCAATCGTTCTTATACAATCATAGAAAAGACAGTAGCAATTTGCATTTTTCAAATTTGTTTTTTACTTCTCGCTACCACAATCGGTCTTTCAAATTTAATTATATTTAATTAAGTATACTTGGAGTATATATAAAATCGAAGAAATTCACAAAAATGTCGGATTGATTTAATAAAATTGCGAAACACGAACGATACATTATCGGCGCGCGCGCGCGCGCGACGATTCTAGAACTCTCCTTCGTGGCACGTCCAATCAAAGTCGATCGTGACACAGCGACAACTTCAGAGAACAGCGAGCGAATTGACGAATCCGTGTAGCAACAGCGAATGAGAGTGCGTGAGGGGGTTGGGCGAGGAACGCGGTAGCGTCGGTAGATGAAGCGGAACGGTGTGTCGTGAACGCGGTTCGAGGCTTCTCGCGTCGACGTTTAGTCGACGTTCTTGGCCAAGGGACAAAGGCATTGGCGGTGATCTACGAACGAACGCGAAGTCGGAGGCAGTTACGGACTCCGAAAGTCCGGATAGACACGAGAGAGGGTATTTCACGAGTTTGCGAAATTGCGGCGCGGCAGTGGCGGTCGAACAGGAGCAAAGAAGTGGCGTGGCGAGAAGAGGAGGAGAGTGGTGGGGGCGACGTGGTGCGACGGCACTGATGGCAGTGTGAGGTTGGTCGTGCGCGTCTGTAGCTAGGTATCTGTTTGACGTGCTGGTGTCGTCGCCGAGGTGCATTCGAGATTCGGCGAGCCGTGTGTGCGGCGCGGGTGGCAGTCGCGAGGTCGAGAGAAGCGTGAGGAGAGAAAGGGAGAGAGAGAGAAAGAGTGAGGGAGCGAAAAGAGGGAAGGGTGAGAGAGAGAGAGAGAGAGAGAGAGAGAGAGAGAGAGGGAAAGAGTGAGGGCACAATCAGGAGAAATAATCGACGGCACATAATCCGACGTCTCCGTGAACACGTCCGTCAAGTCCTCCGATGTCTAGTGCTGAGGTGGCGGAGAGCTCCGTTGATCCCCCAGCCAAGAAGCGACGCGTTGGTGCTGCCAGCACGACGGGAGGAGCCGACGACGAGCTGACGACGACGAACGTGGCGGAGATGGACGTAGACATGGCGAAGAACGGCTCCACGAGCTCCAGCAGCGGCAGCGGCGGTACCATGGGCCGGGCGCCCGCCGAGATCGACGAGGGTTTATATTCCAGACAACTCTATGTCCTTGGACACGACGCCATGCGCCGCATGGCGTCCTCGGACGTGCTCATCTCTGGCCTCGGTGGCCTCGGCGTCGAAATCGCCAAGAACGTCATCCTCGGCGGTGTCAAATCCGTCACGCTTCACGATCACGCCGTGTGCAAATTGGCCGATCTAGGCTCGCAGTTTTATCTTACCGAGGCGGACGTAGGTGAGGAACGTATGCGCACCGAGCAATGCCGGTTGAAAACACGTGAGACGCGCCAAAGTCCAAGACAAGCACGCCTATTTTTCATTTCTTTGTGTAGTCAGTGAAAAACACAGATTTAAATTAAAGGGCATATCCAGAAAAAACACAGATTTGAATTCAAGGGCGTAACGTAACGCGTTACAAATCTTTTTTTTTAATTTTTTAGACAATTTTTATGTAAATTAATTCAGTTTTGAACAGTTTATGTAAAATTCCTGATAAAATACTAGACTGCATTAGAATTTTCTTTCTTGCTTTAACCAAACAAGGATATACCTAAATTATTTTAAATTTTGAACTTGTATTCAGTTGTACAAAACTTTGGGAAAGCAAGAAGTCTAAAGAAGAAAAGTATGGTACTGTGTTTCAAAAGGAGTAAAAATTATTTTTTCTATATGGAAATATACTTATAGAGATCTGTTTTCTGTAACTAAAGTAATATACACTTTTGGAACTTAAAGTGAAATAGATATATATTTGGTGTTTGACGAAAACGAAGAAGGAAGTTCTCTAGTGGAGTCTAGTGCAGGAATAAAAAACAGACGTATGTTTTAACTGTACTTTTCCTTATTTTACGTTAAGAATGAAATTCAGTAAAAAATAAATGAAAATTAAAAATTAATTGATTTTAAATATTTATATGAAAAAAGAAAAGGAAATGGAATTTTTTCTTATCATAAATTCAGCTTTAGTTCTTTGTGACAAACTTGAGCAGTTCTAATCTATAGAATGATAAGATTTAAATTGAGATAAGGCGCCTGCACAGCTGTTGCTACTGTCAAGCAAATTATAATTTTGTTGTACCATCTGATTATACTATTACTATTTTTTTTATTATGCATAAAAAATGATCTAAAAGATATAAAATGTGTATGTGTGTGTGTACTATTAGTCATCATGCAAGTCATCATGAATAGTTTGTCTTACAAAATATTGCTGTATACTTTTAGTTCTAAAATTGTTTCGAATTCCAAGATACCAATTAGAATGTATAAGAAAAAAATTTTGTATATTATTAAATACATGAAATTAAATTAATATTATGCATATAATATTGATTATAATGTATATTGAATATTAATTCACAGTTATTAATAATTAGACAAAACTGATTTTTCAAGAATTTTTCTTTATATTATATAAATAATTTATATGCGGATATAAAAAATTTTTATAACAAAAGATATTGAAATTTATAATTAAAAAGTATTTTTATTAACTCGCAATATAAATTTATTGTTTATAAGATGCTGGCATATATTAATATTATCAAAATTAATATAAGGCTACTGTTATAGTTTCACAATGATTTTAATTTAACAATTAATAATAATGCATATAATAGAATTATTGTTTTTTAATTAAAACTACAGATAAACATTTGTTCAATAGGTAAGAATCGTGCAGCAGCGTGTTGTCAACGTCTATCAGAGCTGAACAATTACGTACCTACTCGCCACTACTCCGGCCCATTGAACGAGGCGTATATTCAACAGTTCAAGGTTGTGGTGTTGACGGAAACACCGCTAACCGAGCAGCTACGCATCTCGCAGATTACTCGCGCCAACAATATTGCCCTAATTCTTGCCGATACTCGTGGCCTCTTCTCGCAGGTATTCTGCGATTTTGGTGAGACATTCACAGTGGTGGACACAAATGGCGAACCGCCTGTAAGCGCAATGGTCGCCAGCATCTCCCGCGATAGTGAAGGCGTTGTCACGTGCCTGGATGATACTCGCCATGGTATGGAAGACGGCGACTATGTGACTTTCTCCGAAGTGCAGGGCATGACCGAATTAAATGGATGTGAGCCGACTAAGATCAAAGTGTTGGGACCATACACTTTCAGCATTGGCGATACCTCTAGGTGAAGCATACAGGCATCTTATAAGTATCTTACTAGGATTAGAAAAATCCTGCATTAATTATACCTATGGAAAATTGAGTCGTAATTCAGTAACAAGTTAGATTTTATGTATAACATAGCTTTTAATGTGATGAACAAAAAATATTATAAACACAAGACTTAATAATGAATAGTACTTGAGTTATGCTTTACATCTTTGATAGCAAGAACTATTTATTATTGAATCTTGTGTTTATGACATTTTTTGTTCATTACATTAAAAGCTAATATCATATGTGAAAACTAGTAAACTTGCTTCATCGGGATCCAATTTTCTATATAAGTAGTGCAAAGTGTGTATATTTGTTGGTAAATACGCAAGCTTTGATCGGTCAATTTTTACACTGAGCTTAATAACTTGCCATAAATCTAATCAAACAAATCAAATATCTCCAGGTTCTCCGAGTACGTGCGGAGTGGTATTGTGACGCAGGTGAAGATGCCCAAAATTTTGCACTTTACGCCATTGCAAACTGCCCTGAAGAAACCCGAATTTCTCGTCACAGACTTTGGCAAATTTGATTATCCGGAACAGTTACATCTGGCCTTTCTGGCACTACATCAATACATGGCTGATAGAGGCACATTGCCGCGACCATGGAATCAGTCGGATGCTGACGAGTTTATTGCCATCGCCGAACAAATCAAGGCCAACTACGGTTTTGATACTGAGATTAATGGCGAATTGCTACGCACATTTGCTAAGGTGTCCGGCGGAGATTTGAACCCCATGAACGCTACGATCGGTGGTATTGTCGCCCAAGAGGTAATGAAAGCCTGCTCCGGCAAATTTCATCCTATCTATCAATGGATGTACTTTGACGCCATCGAATGTTTGCCCGTTGATCATTCAGAGCTTACCGAGGAAGATTGCTGTCCCACGGGATCACGTTATGATTCTCAGGTACAATATTGACCGATAATCGAGATTGTAATTTTCTCTTATTTAAAAAAAATTTTAGAAAATTTCAAGAAAATTGGATATTACATTGTGTATTTGTAATAATATAAAATTTGTTAATTTTACACTTTTTTGAATCTGAAAATAAAAGTATAAAATTTTATTGCTGATATATAATCATTAATTCAATTTTCTATTCAGGTGGCTGTTTTCGGCAAGAAATTCCAATCCAAGATCGGCAGCTTGAAATATTTTGTGGTCGGTGCTGGTGCAATTGGTTGTGAATTATTGAAAAACTTTGCGATGATTGGTGTTGGTGCGGAAAATGGTTGTGTCACGGTAACAGACATGGACTTGATCGAGAAGTCCAACTTAAATCGACAGTTTCTGTTTAGACCGTCAGACGTACAACAATCCAAGTCGGCGACAGCGGCCAGAGTAATCAAAGGCATGAATCCTAACATGAATGTAATCGCACACGAGAATCGAGTGTGTCCGGAGACAGAGAAAATCTATAACGATGACTTCTTCGAAGTGCTGGATGGCGTGGCAAACGCGCTCGATAACGTGAGTGCTCGAATTTACATGGATCGTCGTTGCGTATATTACCATAAACCCCTACTGGAATCCGGTACGCTCGGCACTAAGGGCAATACCCAAGTCGTGGTGCCATTCCTCACTGAATCATACAGTTCGTCGCAAGACCCACCGGAAAAGAGCATTCCTATCTGTACGCTCAAGAACTTCCCTAATGCCATCGAACATACTCTGCAATGGGCCCGCGACAACTTTGAAGGCCTGTTCCGTCAATCTGCGGAGAATGCAGCGCAGTACATTTCCGATTCGCAGTTCGTCGATCGGACGCTCAAGCTGCCCGGTGTGCAACCTCTCGAAGTATTGGAATCCGTCAAGACGGCACTAGTTGACGAGAGACCATCAACCTTCACGGATTGTGTGGCATGGGCTCGTTGTCATTGGCAGGAGCAATACAGCAATCAAATCCGTCAACTGTTATTCAATTTCCCACCGGATCAGGTGACTTCGAGTGGTCAGCCCTTCTGGTCCGGCCCGAAACGATGTCCAGAACCATTAATTTTTGATGTCAATGACTCCCTGCATATGGATTACATCATTGCCGCTGCTAATCTCAAGGCCAAAGTGTATGGATTATCCATAACCCGTGATAAAGAAGTGATCACCAGGTATCTTGACTTCGTTAAAGTACCAGATTTCACACCCAAATCCGGTGTGAAGATAGCCGAAACAGATTCACAGGTAAGAAATAAATTAATAAACGCTTTAAATAATCAACGAAAATTGTAAATTATTTAAAATCAGAAATTGAAAATCTTGGAGAGAGGGAATTACAAAATATTAACGATAATATATAATCTAGGGGAAAAAAACCTAAAAATATCTTGAAAATCTCAAAAAATATCAATATTTAAAATATTCCAAGTAAACAATTTGGAACTACTATAATTTTGCAATGTTAAGAGAGAGAAAATTAAAGAGATCGGCTGTGTTTTCAGGTACAAGTGTCTAATGGCAGCGGCAATATCGATCATGAACGACTGTCGCAGCTGCAAGAGGAGCTGCCGAAGACAGAGAATCTGAACGGCCTGGCGATTTACCCGCAAGAATTCGAAAAAGACGACGATAGCAACTTCCACATAGACTTCATTGTCGCGGCGTCCAACTTGCGTGCTACCAATTACAAAATCTCACCGGCGGATCGACACAAGAGCAAACTGATTGCTGGTAAAATCATCCCGGCGATCGCCACTACCACCTCGGTGGTAGCCGGTCTCGTCTGTCTGGAACTTTACAAGTTGACCCGCGGCGTGCGCGACTTGTCGCTGTACAAGAACGGCTTCGTGAATCTGGCGCTGCCATTCTTCGGTTTTAGCGAACCGATCGCCGCTCCTAAGCTCAAGTACTATGACATCGAGTGGACATTATGGGATCGTTTCGAAGTAAAGGGCGAGTTGACATTGAAGGAGTTCCTCGACTACTTTAAAGAACGCCACAATCTGGAAGTGACAATGTTATCGCAAGGCATCTGCATGTTATACTCGTTTTTCATGGCAAAGGCCAAATGTCAGGAGCGTATGGGCCTGCTCATGTCGGAGGTGGTGAAGAAAGTGTCGAAGAAGAAGCTGGAACCACATGTGCGCGCTCTCGTGTTCGAGCTGTGCTGTAACGACGAAGACGGGAACGATGTCGAGGTGCCGTACGTGCGCTATACTCTACCCTGACTCACCCGTGCGGCCCCAGATCGCGCCAGATGATGTCTACTTAACTAAGACACTTAGCCGTACATAGTGATTTCTACAAATTTCTATTTTACGACGATGTAATACATACAGGAGACATTACTGCTGCTGATTCTCGTCTATGAATGCTGTGTGAGGCACTCTTTCTTTCTACATATATATAGAGATTTTTTGTCAAAGATGCGAATTTTCACGCGTTACTACCGCCAGCGCTTAGTAGTAGTGATCTTGAGTAGCAAGTGCGCGCAACAGCGAGGTCGGATTCTTCGTTTCATTTAGGGAATAAAATTCATAGACGAATTCTGTTTCCAAGTTTTCCCGATCGCTACAAATCTTGCCGGATTATGATATCAGAAGCGACAAAATCATACAGATTGTATACTTTCACTATTCAAATTGTCATATATATATATTTTTTTTTTGTTTATAAATATAGAAATATCTAATTTATTTAATTTTTTATGAAACACATTTTATTATGAAATTCTTTTTTTTTTTAATTGATGAACAATCTATAATCTCGAAAGAATAGTAACAAAAAAATAAATTCTTTATATATCATGAACTTGTTATTTAAATTAAATAAATTAACGAGTTATGAATTATAAAAAGTTAGATCTGTGTACGTTTATGCATGTGCACATTTTTCATATTCTCTCTTCGAATTTATATTTTGATGTACGCAAAAATAGATCCCATCTCTCACCTCTCTGATGTCATAATCCGATATACACGATCGCAGAGACGAAGTCGTCGCGGAGTACCGCGTTCACCTTCCGGCTAAATTTAATTCTCGTTTTTCTTCCGGTTGTACCTTATTTTGACCGGTTACTCGTGACGCGTTCCCAACATAATTATAATTCGATTGAAGAAAAGGAAGAAGAAAATTAGAAGCGAAAGCCAAATTTCTATGAAGAGGAGGAAGGAGAGGAGGATCTTTGATGAGATTGTGATTCTTTCGGCTCACTCTACAAATACGCATGTCGCACTGTTCCGTAGAATCCGATGTATAAATCAAACTGGAGAAATTAAACTTTAATTTTATCTTATTAGGTTCCTTAGATCGATGTATTATTAAACTAGTTCCGTAGAGGAACATGTGAATAATCAGCCTCGAGTAGTTGAAGGCAATACGTTTCATTTTTTTCTCTTCTCTTCCCTTTTCTCCTTTTTTTTTTAACTTTCCGCGAAAATGATTGTTTCGACAGAAAGCAAACTACGTGACCAGAGAGGCTCCTGGAGATATACATATTTCTTCATTTACTTTTGTTTTTAATGTACTCACAAAAGATTTGATACGCATTAAGAATTTATATAATCAATATGTTTACACCTGATTTATTTGCTTTGCAACGTCTTTCTCGAATAATGATAATGTAATAGTAATAGCAGTAGTAGTAGTAGTACTAATAATAATAATAATAAGAATAATAATAATAATAAATAAACTATTGGCTAAGGCTGGTTGTTGTTACGACGTATACACTGCATTTAAATTTATAAAAAAATAATCTTTGGAAGAAAGAGAAGCTTCTAAAAAAAAAGAAATGAGAGAAAAGAAGAAAATAAAAATTGCGTACACTTTAGACCAAGGGAGACAACAGATAAACAAACATAAAAGGAAAGATATTTTGTTAATTTTAGGATATATATATAATGCGGATATTTATTATATATATAAATACATAAATATAAATCATTTCGTCGATAGGCAAATAGATGTGTTTGGATTTCAAGAAGTAATGAAATAATGAAAATAAAATAGGAAGTGTACGTCTCGTCGTGTTTTGTGCCATTTTTAAGGCGAACCCATCAGTCCTTTCACCAATCCCGATATGTTCGATTTCTTTTGCGATAAAAAGATGAAAAAGAAATAGAAAACAAATTGCGAAATTGTTTTTCTTTTATTATACGAATTTGCGTAAGGATTTTTTGTATATCTATTACTTCTATTAGAATGCAGTGCTTCAAAATGTTTAAAAAATTTTGTTCAAATTATCGATATTATATTGCATTTTATATATATATATATATATATATATGGATCAAAATATTATTAACAAGGGCTATGAGCCAAAACAATATTTTAATAACATAATAACTATTTTTTCATTACATACATATGGTACATACATAAATATGGATTTACAATTCTGTATTCTTATTTTTTTTAATATTTTATTTATATCGTTCTTTGCGTCAAGCTCTGTGAGTCTATGTGGACAAACCTTAATAAGTGCTGATAGCTTTTTTGTTATCTAACGTCTGACGTCTAACGTCTAATGCATCTGACGAACCGCTGTGGTATGCGACCTAACCTCTTTATGAATCGTGGAAACCAACATGGTGATCGCGATTTGATTCGGGACGAGGACGATTTTTTCAAGAGGTTATCTCAAGCGCAACGCTTATCACGCGCAAAGTCCTTTGGAGTTATACGGAAGTATTGTACGATGGGAGCTAATCATTTAATTTATGCCTGTTCCCTGATTTTGACGTTTTGTCTCTCAGCTGTTTTTTGCGAGATTGAACCGCGTTACGATGAGAAAATTGAACTTTTTGCGACATCGACAGTAAGTACCTATTATACTTCTCTCAGCGATTCTTCAAATCTCACTAAATCTTACAATCGTTCATGATTTGTTGTATATAAAGATCTCATTTACGAGAATTTCATTAAATTAGAAAAGAAACATTCAAAATAAATTCTTTAAATTTTTTTAATTCTAAGAAATATCCAGTCCTAAGATTTTCAAATGAATTTTTAAATGCCGTAAAGGTCCTAAAGCACTCTCCAAGATTAAATTTTATATTACAAAGTTACAAATTTCACAAGTAATTTTGAAATGACATTTTATATATCTGTAAACTTATTTTAAAAATATATAAAATATTTTTAGAAAATGCCAGAGTTTGTGTCCGAGAAGCCACAGGCTGGAATGGGGTTCCTACACGCTTTCGTAGCATCTTTATCGGTCATCGTGGTATCTGAATTAGGAGACAAAACGTTCTTCATTGCCGCTATTATGGCAATGAAGCATCCACGGTTGACTGTATTCATTGGTGCGATAAGCGCTCTTGCATTGATGACCATTCTATCAGGTATTACGTGATAAAATAATATTTAATAGTAATTTTACAGATATTATTAGTTGTATATGTAAAATACATATATCTTGATTCCCTGGAGATCTTTTAAATATCATTGATGTAAGATCAACATTTCAACTGTAATAATGCCTATAATAGTTTATCATAATTTGTAATTTACTCGTATCTGTTGTAAACAACAGTCATAACATTAACATGAAATATCTTTTACTTCCAGTGGTGTTCGGATACGCAGCCACAATAATTCCTCGTGCTTATACCTACTATATCTCTACTCTTCTCTTCGCTTTGTTTGGATTAAAAATGTTACGAGATGGATATTATATGTCGCCAACAGAAGCACAAGAAGAGCTAGAAGAAGTTCAATCTGACTTAAGGAAAAGAGATGACGAGGTAAATTTACAAGTTTTTCCAATTTGTTTCTAAATCATCAGATACAGTACAATTTCTTACACACGCAAAGAATATGCGAAAAAAAATTGTTGCTCAAGTTAGAAAATTAGAATATTATAGAAATATATTAAAATATTAATAAATACTATAATCTTTTTAAGACCGTACAATTGATAAACAATAAAATATTAATGTTTCATTATAATCTTCTTTCCTTTGAAAAGATAGTCAATAATTTCTATAAGAGTTGAAGAATGGAGAAGCAGTTTCATTTTTTTATCTCTCTTTTCTAAATATAAATATCTCTGTTTAATTATACAAAAAATTAAAGAGATACTCCACTGAAAGAATTAATTTCTGGAGTATAATAAAAAATTATTTATCTAAATAGCGTCTAACATTTTTGCAGGAGATTAAATAATCTTTAAAATGTCATCGCTTTCAGTACGAAAAGGAGACGGCGAGTACTTTAGTTCAGGATCCAGAAACCGGTGTAATACGCAAAACTACTAAAAGCAGCGCATTCATGCTACTATCTAGGATATTCTTACAATCATTCACCCTTACCTTTCTTGCGGAATGGGGCGATCGTTCTCAATTAACGACCATTATTCTTGCAGCAAGAGAGGTATCTTAACAATTTTACTGCAACAGTAGAGCATCTTTACATGTAACGGCATTTAATTACGATTTTCAGGATGTTTATGGAGTCGTTCTAGGCGGAATACTTGGGCATTCGTTTTGTACAGGTTTAGCAGTTATAGGAGGGCGCATGATAGCTCAAAGAATATCAGTGAGAACAGGTAATTCAAAATATTTTACTACGTGCATAACACACAATGAATGTAAATTAATTACAATATTAAAAGTTGTCAACAACGTCAATTTCTCGATATTTTTAGTGACCATTATTGGAGGTTTAGTGTTCATATTATTTGCCGTAACAGCGCTCTTCGTCAACCCCGTAGAAAGTGTTTGAGGACAACTCTTCCTTAACTTTACAAATTTCTACCAGTATTGCTTTATGAATGTTGTACATTGTGAGAGTATTGTAAGTTTGTACATAGTGATCTGTTATACTGAGTTTATGCGAAACTACAAAGTTAACTAAGCGCTGGCCAGTTTTAGCCAGTAAGAAATTTGTCTTCTTAATATATATTTTGTTGCACTCGACGTACACACTAACACAACACCCTCCTACGTCCATCCTTCCTCTTTCCGTGAAGTAATACGAAATAGTATTTAATAAGAAATTTATTTCGTATTCTTGTAAAAAGTACGTCGGAGCATGTTGTGTCAGTGTGCATCAAGCACATTTTGGGAGTCGTAACAAAATAAGCTTTTACGTAACTTTAGGCTTACTTTCTAACGTATAGAGATCGATCGTGTCAAAGATCTCTCAGCTTTAAAAGTAACAATACGTAATTAAAAGATCGATCTTCTCCTATCTTGGCTTAATCGATATCCGACAGCACGAATATATGTATATAAGTGCTTAAAAGTATCGATGAAGAACAAAATTTATTTTATAGTTAAATAATCACGCAGATTCTTAATTCTTAAATCTAATTTTTCATTGTCGATCATAAAAAATAAATGCCTCATTGTGAAGTTCCTCTCTAAGACCCCGTTCCATCAATGTAAGATTAATTTTAGTTTAACTTATTGTTTATCTTTTTCTAATTCTTAGAATAATTTTAATTTTTAAAATTAGAAAAGATAAACAGCAAGTTGAACCGAGATTAAAAAAGTTAATCTTACATTGGAGGAACCTAAGTTAAAAAATTATTTTTTTATTATTAAATTGATATTTTGCTAAAAAGGAAAATATTTTTTGTACTAATATATTTGGTAATTGTTTAAATTATTTTTAAATTTATATAAATAAAATAATATAACGAATTCAGTTGGACGCATTAGTGCGCATTAGTACGTATTAACGTCATCGTAAACTGATTTAATTTGTGTAAAAGTAAAATGCAAATATTTCGAGTTGTAAAATACAGACTTGACTTAACAGTATAATAAAATGTTTTAAGAATGTTATGGTTTAATCCGTTTTTAATTTATATAATAAACACATTTTTACAATATTTGTTTACGGCGGTTTTAATGTGCACCAGTGTGTACTTAAGTGCATCCAATCGAATTCACTAATAATAATATTGATGTAGCATTCATAACATAGATTTTTGTAATGCTACATTTTGCCGAATTGAGTACCTAATGTCTGCTTTTGTGCAGATTTTACATTATTCATTACCCAATTGTACTTCATATGAATAAGCTTATTGTCTGTATTATATTTGTATATGCAACTTGTAAGATACTATAGAAAATGTAATATATATGACAGTATATAAGAACTAGATTATATATCGACATATAACACCGTATAAACGAAATTTGACAAAACAAAAGTATGACAAAAAGAAATATTCGTTCGTTTTTTAATCGAACAAAACTTTTACAAATGTGCAATTGTATTATAAAAAATTTTCCCACACCAAACGATGATAAAATACGTACAATTATAATGCAGTAAAATTTATTTTAAAAAATCTATTTTATACTGTTAAAGAAATTTCTTATGTGGAAATATAAACAAATATTGTAAATTAGATAATATAAATACAGAATCGTTACGTATGAATATCGTGTTATATGAATTTTCACAAATTTACTCGAAAAATTACAAACATTTTATAGAAATTAAAATGCACTTTCATGAAATATTGTGTTTTAACATGATATGTTAGACTTGAAATTTATTATATAAGAATCGCAAAACTGAAATCTTTGAAATCCAACTTGATGTTGTCGAATCTGGAGATGCGGTAGTGTCTCGGCGCTAAGCCAGGCGTGCCCGTATTATAGACTTGTTGTAAAGGATAAATGAATTTCCATTCATGCTGTATGTTCATGTTTTATCGAATATATCAGTTTTGTCGAATATAATTTTTATTAGTGCATGTATATACATGAGTTCTATTTACACTACAGAATATAAGTCTTCGGAAATAGCGGTAAGTTCTCAAGTACAGCAACTTCGAGTCGTAAGGTTTTCAGATAATAAAGTAGATTCTATTTTTGCTTTTTATATATTATTAACTACGTTCCCTTTGTTATTTTCTTCTCTGTATCGATAATAGAAAGGTGAATACGCTTTCCACATCAAGCCACAAAAATCTCGTAACTTAAAAATTTTGTAATCACAAGTACTTGTAGCAGTGTTTCAAAAACAGAAAAATTGCAATGTCATTAATGATCATAATTTGTAAATATTATATCGCATATGCGTTTTATTTATAATGTAATAATTAATAATTTAATATACAGTAAAAATTTAATTTTAATAATCGTGCGATTAAATTCGTGTAAATTTTCTGTAAGTATTTCTGTAAACATTGTAATTTTTTTCATGAAACTAATTATTTTATTCTCCCAATTGGTACCAGTCAAATCGCGTAAGACAATTTTTCGACGTAAAATTATCAACATTAGAATTGGTATTCAAAGTATTTCAAACAGACAATATCTTCTTTATTTTATTAATCTTATTAAAGACATAAAATTCTGTTTTTGAGTTATGAGCTTTTTACGGCTCAACGTCGCTTTATTTATTATATCGAGTAATACACATCGAAGTGTCGATGCTAATAACTATTATTTTTTTTTATCCATAAATACTAACTCGAGTTTTGCATCTTATTAGATAGGATAAATCGCTATTATCTTCGCGAAACCTCCTGTCTTTCTATTCATATAAAAAAGGTTGGTATGAAAAAAAATCTATATAATAAATAAATATCTGTCTAATACATAAGCCTCAATAGGCATCGAATCTTTGAATTATATGATATGTATATAATCTCTTGAGAAATATTAAAATTAAAAAGAAACGAAACTTTTATAAGTAATCACCTAAGATCTTTTTATATTTTATTATTAATTATACAGTAATATTTTGTTATACTGCAAAAACCACAAAATCATATTGCTTTCTGTCTAAAATTAATAATACATCACATTGCACATCACATACATTGATCATATCAAATTCATATATTGTCTATCCGTTTGTATTTCTTTTTTTTTTCAAATGCAACTTTCGGAGATCAGATAATACGGAAGTATAGATAATATTTTGAAGAATGATATATTATCATTCTAAAAATTATTTTAATATCTCTTTGCGAGACTCTTATTTTACTATCTTTTTACTAGACTATTTGTACCTCGTCGACTAAAACTATGCTCTGTGCCAATAATTTTCTTCAAGAACGACGTAGAAATCGCCAGATACGTATACCATGGATGAGATGGATTTATTTATTATATTTTTTCTCGATAACATTTCGTTTGTCATATCGACAAAGTTATTTTGATCGCTGCGGAGGGAGGTTTTGCGAAAACGACGACGATATAGTAATTATGAATCTAATTGAGTTCAAGTGGAACAAATTTATTTAGAAAACAGCGTAAAAAAATACTAAGTTAAACAATATAAAATTAAATCATACTACGACGTAAGTGACGCTCGAATCGTGTAAGTTTCGTATACTTATACATGTACTATTATATGATCGACTTTACATAATTAGTAACATTATTATTAACTATACATAAATGTTGTGTGGAAGAAACAAAACATCATTAGCATGCGCGCATCGTCGTTACATTATGGGAAATGTAACATTGCTACAATTAGAATGCAGGGTCGTTATGATGTTCGATGTAGCACGTATCTGATGGTGCAGCTACAGTATTTTCTATGATTCGCGATCGCTAAAGTCTTTTGCTAATTATGCAAATCATTTAAATTAATTTACTCAGAGCAAGTAATTGAATGTCTTGAAGAAATCGGAGATTCGTACGCAAAGCGATTAATGATTCATCTTAATGAAAAATCAGCGATGGAGAATGTCATAGGATTAAACATTTCGAAAGACGTGAATAAATAAGTCGGACAAATATGCATCATCTTACACATACATGTATATATGTATCGTGTGTGCTCCGCTTACCTAATTAATAAACTTATGCTGGATCATTCATGGTGGATTCGGCTGGGAGGAGGTCATTCTACTTTGTGCTTCAAGGGCTCGAAGTTTCTCGAGCCTATACATTGGATCCATCAAATTCTTCTCAACAGCAACCGTGGCTGAAGACTCGGTAGTTTCTGTATCATTTATTTTGCATATGACTAAATATATATAATTAAAGACAACGTTATTTTGTGCATGATTACATTGCGTGTGAAACGGATTCCAAAGTTTGAACGAAGTTCGCAGATTTTCATGTAGTTTTAATTTTATTTCATATATCTGTATTAAACCAACACGATAAGAGTAAGTCCTTTTGTTAATATCAACTATTTTACGTTACTTACCCATAGAGTATTGATTGTTAGCTTGCGACAAAATGGTCTGATTTTTTCGCGCCTGGTCGATCTCCCTTAGTCCCTGTTCTATAAAGTCTTGGAAGAATTGGTGAGATTTGACCAGAAATGGTTGCACATCAGCTTCCGGATATTGAAGTTTGAAATCATATAACTGTACTAGGCCCTACAAAGTTACGATGAAATGATTAAAAATATACTTTAAATTGTAAAAGCGCCCTTAAGAACCTCACAGAAATATACATATAAGAACAAGACAAGGCATTTTAAAGTACGTAATAAATAAAAAAAAAAACTAATAATTTTCGCGCGGTTTCAAAGACTACATAAGTAATATATAAATTCACACAAAATTATAATAGCAGATCCAGCTCGATTTTTAAAGGCAATTTCTCATTGGTTGTGTTTCTAATAATTTTCGCAAATATTTAATAATTTTCACAACTGGAATATTTTGTTTTATTTAAAAAACAAGATTTTTTTGAGTTGCACATAAATACGTACCTCTTGAATATGCTCTTTTGATCCAATTTTCTTGAATATTTCTGCTAATTGCTGACGAGTAGACTTTGACAAATGTTTTGGCGTCCTTCCTACATTATTTGGTTTTGGTGTCATTTTTGATGCATTAATCTCATCTGGCTTAAGACTCTATTGCAATAAATATCATTATTTCCTAATGTATACAATTTTATATATATATATATATATAAATAAAATATATATATATAAAATTGTACACATCATATACATATAGTATATATATATAGCTACGTTTAATATATGTATATATAAAATTATATTTAATATACTTAAAAAACAATGCATATATAAAACACAACTAACCGCAATTAATCTTATTAAGTAAGCGTGTAATTCAGATTCATTCGTATTATTTATTAGTGTCAAATGATTAAGTATCGAACTGCCTTTCACCCTGGTCATACTGTGAAGAACCGTTTTGACTGTCCGTAGCGGAGTATCGGACTTCCGTTTCTTCCACCACGTAGTAGGATAATCCTACATACAAAAAGATAAAAATATATATATTTATAGTACATACAAAATATTATCGTACTGAAAGATTAAGATACTGATGTAAAATGCAATAAAAACAAATAATTTTAACATTTATTTACTTATTAATAGTTCATATAAGTTGAAAATAACAGCAATTTTTTTTGTATATATTCTCATTTACTTTTAAATAATCGATTATTATATAGAATATTAAAAAAATATTCTACCTTAAGAAAACGGTGCACTTCCAAGAGTACTGTATCGTAATCTAAATCAGCTGCCCAATTCGACATTGTTTTCACTATTTTCCATAAACATTTCATCACCAATTCCTCGTATTTTGAAGGAACATTTGATTCAGCACAAGAATGAAGCAGTTTGATTAATACACTATAAACAAACATAATAAATAAAGTACAAAAAAATTAAAATGAACGTAATAAATTATCATGTTATTGTTTCTTTCATAAATCATACCATATGATGGTGGTGTGATTAGAATTGTCAATAATTTTCACCATGATGTTATTGATCACCCTGTAGTATGCTCCAGCCTGATGCAAATGCTCCAACTTGTTTTCGGCCAACAAACTTATCATTTGATCTACTAATTCTTTTAAATGTATGAAAGGAACATTTTTTCCCAGAAATCCAGTGTCATAAAACTAAAACAGAAATTTTTTTAAACAATCAATTAAAATTAATTTTTGTTTATAAAAATCTCTAATTTACTTCTTATTAAATCCTTCTAAAAAATATTTTGTCAGACATGTATCTTTTTATCAAACTTTATATATTTTTTTAATGTATATTAAATCACTTATTGAAATATATAATTTCACTCACCACGAGTATAACCAGAAATGTGTTTCTGAAGCCCCTAGACACATCCGCATTTTCCTGTCGTAATGGATACGTTTGCAATAACTTTAGTTGCATGTTTATCGATCCGATGAATTTATCCTCCTTGGATTGTAAGCTGACCGCTTGATGAGACTTTAATAACTATAATAAGAAAACGTTAAAAAATTTATGTATAGATTACACAAGAATATAAAATAGAAAATTTTGCAATTTTTTAAAAGTCCTATTTTTTTTTTATATAAAACATCTCTTCTACAGAGAAGAAATTCTTTAAAAAAAATTTTTAATTGCTAATTTTAATTATATCTCTTTGCTAAGACTTTGAAAAAAATCACGATTAAAATTAAAAGCTATAGTCTATTTTTGAAAAATCTTTAAAATTTGTACATTTTTAACGTATTTAAACATCAAAAAAGTAAATACAAACGTTTTCTATTGCATTCATGGACTGTATCGCAGTGGGTAAATCCATACTGGCCATAGACAAAATGTTACGTTCAAGTGTCTCATCTTTACTGCTAGTAGTAGTAGTAGTGGGAGATACAGCAGACGATAATTTTGACACTAATAATTTCGGTGGCGAAATTGGTATCATTCTGAAAAGTAGAAAATAAAAAATTATTAAAAGCCTTAAAAGCATTATCAAAAATTATTAATATTTAATAATCTTAACAATACAAAACACATTAACAATTTAAATAAAACATTTAAATTTTACTTTAAATTTTTTAATTATTTAGTTTATCTATAGTTTAATTATATTAATAATTATTTATTTTATTAGGCTTAACTTACTGTGTTTTGGGTGGGTTCAACACATTAACTGGAGGCTCGTTCAAATCTGATAAGCTGGGTTCCGCTAATATTGGATTACGACATTTCACTGGGGCACTCAGTTCAATCTTCTGCAGAAATTCCATGTCTAATCCAAAAGGACCTGAAGGAATCTTCGGTTGCATCGATGTAGGGGAATTTCTAGAAAAAAATGGATTGTACATAGAAATATGTCGATACAATTTTTAAAACTTGAAAGAATAACACACATCAGATGGAATGCACTACTTAGGTAATAATAATAATGATTAAGGATACCAAATATCGCAAAGTTAAAATATTACAACAATCTAAAAAGTAAATATTTTTAATTTGCGTTAATTGAATTAAATAACATAAAGTGAGAAATATATATTGGTCTACAAGTTTGCTCCCGCCGTTTTTACAGGTATAAAACTATTTATATGAAAACGGCGGGAGCAAACTTGTAGACCTAATATAATAATAAAAAATCTTCATATCTAATAATATATATCGTGATAAGTTGGAAAATGCTTTGTAAATAGAGTGTCATACTATAGAACATTGTTTATTATTTTATCACTAATTAAATCCCTAGATCCCTTTTGCATTTTCTGTTTCTAAAATGAAACAGATGGCACATCAAGCATATTGAAGGAGAGAAAAAAGCAAATATTAAAACATATAAACAATAAAACTAAGACAAACAGATATATGTATAAGTAATAATATTCGACAATAAACGAGATATTGTACGCAGAATGCACGATAAAATTCCAAGATATTTCCCAGCACCATGTCATTAGAGCGCGTTGCAAAGACAATTGTGTAAATGATCAAAGTAAGTAACAAACGTTTTCAAATTATCTCGATCGGAAAGATGATTTTGTGTATCGGTTTCATGATTGTTGATAATTTCCTGGTCCGATTTTGGAGAAGATTTAATGACTTCAGAAGGTGCTTGCTCATCCTCATTATTGTCTGTAGTGCTCGTGGCACATGCCCTGTGGATATGTTAAAAGCGGAGGACGTGCGAACATGAGTTACTTGGGAGATAATATATAAGAAAATAATAATAGAAAAAAAATTATATAAAAAAATATTATAGAAAAAAATAAAAAATATGGTTAAAAAAGATTATTCTGTTAAATGATCAGCACGATAATAATTTTATAACATGTGCAAAAATAACTCACAACTCTGGTACTGCCTCCATTGGCTCGGCAATCTCTTCCTGTTCCTCCTCGTAATCCGCCTCCATGTCATCTATCTGCGGACTAGAAGTTACAACCACAGGCGTGGAGAGTCTAGTAATGGATGCAGATTTTATGGGTCGATTTTTTGCAGCCCTCTTGATCCTTTCGTCCAACAGGGATTTATCTTTCTCCGATATCTGTATACAGCAAAATTATTTAATTGATTTATATTCCCTTTTCTTATATTAATTGTAATAATTAATTTAACTTGCGTACCTGGCCAATGAGCTTGAATACACGTTCCCCTTGAAGGAAGTAAGCCTGAACGATGCAGTTCAGCGCGGCATTACGAACGGAATTATCACGATCTGCTATTTGCTTCGCAACTTCCTTCAATGCCGCAGATGGAGTAGGTTGACAAACAGAAAGTCCATAATTCTCAATTAGCGATCCTAATTGATCTAGGCATTCTGCAAGCACCGACACGTTTTTAATTTAACACGTTCACATATTATTTTCGTAAGATTTTACATGAAAAAATGGAAAATCAAATTGTCTACCTGTTCGCTGTCGAGCATTCTTCGACTTCAAGCCCTCCATTACATATGAGAATAATTTGCTCACAGGATATACAAGAGCTATTTGCTTGAATAAAGCTCGCACACCATTACGCACAGCATCTTTTGGATCACCTATCTATTAATTAATACAACAGATATAATAATGTTATTGTATACGTAAAAAAAAAGAAATACGAAATTACGACATACTTTAATAATGAGATAAGGTATAAATGACGCTGCTTCAGTTTCCAACATGTGATACTGGTCTTCAATTAACATATTAAAGACTAATTGTAAATAATCCAATCCTTTCAGAAGTACCGACGGATTAGTATCAAAAAATCGCAATGTCAACCATTTGAGAATGAGATCCAGGTTAGACACCAATGCTTTACTATTTCCAGGAAGATCCTGAGAAAAACAATATAAACAAGAATTGTTATTATATATTAAACGTATCTATATTTTATGAACGTTGTCGACTTTCCGTTATTAAAATAAAAAATACTTTCAAAATTTATTAAATTTTTAAATACCACAAATTTGTGTAATTTAATATAAATGATTTATTTTTATGTAATACAATTAAATTGACATTAGTAAAATTTATCGTATAAAACATTAGATACTGATTTTTTTCTATACATATATTGATTCGTATTGCGTACATGTGTGCGTGCGTGCGTGTGTGTATAATTACCTCGGTAAGTGCTTCGATAGCCTTTAGATGATATCGAAAATCAGAATGAAACATGTTTGCTCTTAAAGTCTTATTGACGTTTGCAGCAGTCATAAGATCCTTCAAAAGCTCAACAAATTCTTCTCTGGGCGTAGTAAAATTCCATTTGAGCACCTTCAATTTCTGCTCATCAATCACACGTTGGTGCTTCAGATTGTTGACTACTAACAGAGGACTGGTATCAACGTCATCATCTTTTTTGCGAGCACTGCCCGGTTTGGATGAAGTGCCCTTCTAGAACAATGTTCAATTAACAATACGTCGAAAAACAAAAAATTTTTTATAAAAATATTTTAATAGAATTAAATTTTTATCGGAAAAAGAGATAACATTTGACATTATTTTCACACAAAGATTTAATTCATCAGATTATGTATATTTCATTTTATTACCGATTTAACCGTTTTTACTATTTTTGCACCCTTTGCGCCATTCTTTTGAATATTATCATCTGACGGTTCTTTCTTAGGAAGAGGTTTTATGGGTAAACTAGGACGAGCTTTATCCAGTGCAGCCATCACCACTGTTCTCGATCCGGGCTGTAAAAATTACATTTCTTCAAATTACAATAATTTTATCATCATAAGTAATATTCATTATGTCAAATTAATTAATGAGATAGACAAGAAAAATTATTAAATCTTAATAGTGTCATTAAAAAATGTATATATAAGAAACAGTCTGTAATTCACATAAATACCTTCAGTTTTTCGGTGTTTCTAGCCATCGCTTCGTAAGATAAATGAATCATGAAACCGAGAACAGCTTCTTGAGCGTTCTTTCGTACATCCGAGTTACGATCCTCTAGATTAGCGTACAAATAAGGAAGACATATGAAAAGCTCTTCCTTAGGAATTTGTTTCACTGGGATCGAGGGCAATTTCTGTGCCAGCCAATTCCATAATTCAGATCGTAACATCGGCGAACCTGTTTTCAATGCATCGCCTATCATCTCGCCATCAAAGAATTCTTTATAGCCGCACTGGTCTCCCCATGTATTAATACAGGAGGTCGCAGCTACCCTGATCCAGTTTTTGCTGTCACCTAGACATTGCAAAAATCCAGGAAATAGAGCGCGAACATGCTGCTTCACTGGTGGTCCAATAGCAGTCGCCAACGTTTCACATATACCTAAAATATATTTAAACAAAATGTAATATAACTATTGATTATTGATTGCAATTATTAAAAAATAAAATTTAAGTACTATGAATAAAAACAATTTCAATAATAATTATCAATAAATATACAATTATCTTATTAATATGTATATACATCAATTTAATTAATAACAAATAAAAGCAAGTTAACATAAATTACTGACCTAAAGCTGCTTGTGCAATCTTGCTGTTGCTATCCACAAGACGAAGGGCCAATCCCTGCGGCAAATCGCCGATAGTTGCTTTAATAAACCTGACTTCGCCAAGCAAAGTGTTCACCTTCTGCAACGCTTCGTTACGCACTTTCCAATTCTTATCAGCCAATTCGGCCAGCAATGCTTCGGTGATTTGCGCATTAATGTCAACACGAGGAATCAGTTCATTGAGCTCCGGTTCGCTGCCGTTAGCTTTTTTCTCTGATAATTCCTCCATGTCTTCTTCTTCATTCTCAATTTTGATGTTGATCGTTTTGGCCTTGGCGCCACGAATAGGTGCCGGTGGTATTTCGCCGTTACGCTTCTCACATTCTTGCTCGATCTGTTGTCGTAGTGTAAGCTTTTCGTTATCAAAGAACGCCAGCAGCGGTTTACCCATATAAAGATACAAAGTGCCAAGCAAAGTTATAGCGGCTGTGCGCACATTGGGATTCGTCGCCGCCACTGCCTTTTTGATGTTCTCCATAATGGACTTGATGTTAAAAGCACAACCTAAAAGATATTTAAATAAATTTAAAAAATTAATATTCTGTAGATATTTATTGGTTTACAATTAATGTTACAATCAATAAATGAAAATAATACATACCAAACTCCGTGATTCCTCGGCACAGCCATAGCAGTGTTTCCTGCTGTACTTTAGGGTTTTTCTGATTGAATGCAAATGACATTACTTCATCCGCTATATATTCGAAGCTCGTAGCTTCAGCAATCTTCAACAAAGTCTCGACAGCAATCGAACTATTTTTTGCGTCTGCAAGTTTTTCCGCAATGTCCACGAGGCAATACTCGGTCACGGTGGCTGTAAAGGGATGATTTTCCGCCAGATACTTTACAATCTCTATGCGTAGTTTCAGCACCTAAAAATAGAAATTAAATTATAGATTTCATACACTATATACAAATATTTTTTTGTCTTTTTATAATTAAAATTATAATTAAAAATTAGCTCTAAATTATAAATCAAATAATATTATATAATTTTAGTCCTATCCTTACTTGAAAGTTTGTGTCCTTAAAACCAGGCTTCCTCGCCAAAGTCCGTACGATCACCTGGGTTGGCACCTCCGCCGAATCCATTGTCTTGACAGTATCTGACAATTGCGTAACCGCCGCTAGACGTGTTTTCCAATTGCTATCCACGAGACCAGTGATTATTTCAGGTGGCAAAAGCTGCGCCGCCATCTCCTCGATCTCTTCTGGACTGTAATTCCTCTCCATCTGTATCGCTTTCTTTTGCGCTAGATTCGTAAGTGACGAGGTATTGCCAGGTTTTTTTATTGCTGATTTCTTTCCGGTCACAATACCAGTATTCGGTCTCTTCGTAAAACTCGATTTGCCATTCTTCAAATTCTCCTTGTTCACCTTATTCGTCCGTTGCGATTCTATTTTAGCCGGAGCAGTGTTGGGTCGGTCCTGTTTCACTTTAACGACTATTACTGCTTTATCGGCACACTCTTTGATCTTGGTCATTTTTAAATTATCAATATCTGTTAGGAATGGCATCATTGATTTCTCGCCAATCAGTTTCATTGCCGTGCCGAGTGCTTCCGCTGAATTATCACGTACTATTGGGTCCGACTCGTTAAGCGTCTTCAGCAACGTGCCGGTATATGATTTGAGTAACTTTTTGTTAAGATTCACAGGTGGTGTATGTGTAAAACATCGGGCTAGGTATGCAGCTGTCTCGGCTTTTACAGCCGGGTTCTTGTTCTCCAAAGCGGCTAAAGTGTCCTCGAGGATGAGGTCGATGTTCATACTCTGATAAATGGCATCAGCAGCCTCCCGTAATGCCTGCACTACTGACTGCTTCTTCTCGCGAAACTTTTCTAGAATGGCAGGCAAGCAGGTGGCGGCATAAGATTGAAATCGTTTCTTCAAACCTGCAGCCAGACCAGCCAAACATTTCCCCGCTAGCGTGACTACCAGTACGTTGGTGTCCTTCGAGATGATTTTTTTCAAGGCCTTCACTACCTCACCGTAGTCACCATTTTCCAGTTTCGGATTCTTAACGAGCGTTTCAAGCGCTTCTAGCGCTTTCTTTCGCTCTTGCCACTTCTTCGCTTCAATATTCTCATAGAAGTCCTTCGGTAGCTTTGATAGAATGTCTACAGGTGTCATTAGCTCGTACAGATCAACGTCCGGAATCGAAGTACCATCTGCGTCTTCATTATCATCGTCGCCATTATCACTTGCCGCTGCTGAATTACTACCATTATTCTTTGGTTTTTGGGAGCGTAGGTAACGCATAGGTACTACTTTCTCATCGCCGAGATTACTAAACTCCGCCTCAAGCTCCGTAATGTGCACCGGTTTTAATGTGTTCAACTGCTGTTTCAAGCGATCGCCTACCCATCGATACATTTCTACCACCAAAGCTTTGCCTTCCTCCCGTACCATTTTATCCCTATCTTCTAGGAAGTTTGCTATCTTTTTCATCAGAGGCTTCATATTAATTACTTTAGATCCAAACTCCTTGAGCGCTAGCGTCAACGTAGCAATGCATGCTGATACAATCTTCGGATTCTTCGCTTCGGTGCCCTTCATTAGCTCTTCCTGTACTGCTTCGTGCTTTTCAATCTCGATATACATCAGTGTAATCTGTACAGCCAGTTCCTTCGTCTTGGCTTTAGGCGCGGCTATGCATTTGGATACAATACCATTCATCACCTCAATAACTATCTTGCCAGCAACTGCAGCATTCTCAATGAAAGCCAGAGTTGCTTCCAGCCCTTTCTCTTGTGCAGCCGCATTACTATCCAGCACAAACTTCTTGATAAAGCCCATATATTTGTTCCATTCTGGTGACTTTTCATCATCGATACACTGGAATGTCTTCACACACTCCTCATATCCATGTAAACGTGCTCGCCAAGACTATGCAATATCATATAAAGATTACTTATTTTTTATAACGTTATAACATTACTCCTAAATAAAAACTTTCTTATGTACTTATATAGATTAAAAATTATAAATTGTTAATTATAGCTATCACAAATGTGTAATAAGTTCACACATTATATTAATTAAGATTGATAGAACTGTAACTACCTACAAATCTAAACTCTGTCGTTTGTTAATAAATTAGTACCTGTGTTTAAAATAAAATTAATATATACAATAGATATAAAGTTTGATAAAAGCAAGCTAGAAAGTTTTAACAAATAACAGATGTGACAAACACTAGAATGCAAAAAGTAGTACAAATATCTTGAATGTAACCAGTACCTTGTGCGCACAGCGCTCTTCCAGAGGTAATTTCTTATACTCTGTGTCCTGTTCCATGATTGATTACCCTGCAAGAATGACTCATTTGGAACATCCCTTTCATCACAATAACACATTCATATAAAGAACCTACATATTTTCTTATATCAATAAAACGTTGACAAATTAAAATAAGCATATGCAAATATACAATCTTACGATAGATTTGACACACTTCAGTTATGATGCATTAAAAATGATATTCAATTAAACAATCAGATTTCATGAAGAATTTCAAGCGGCAAGTTTAACAAGGATTTTTCATAAACTCTTTCCCATATATAGTTGACAAAAGTAATATTGCGTAAAATCGATTCTCTCTCTCTCTCTCTCTCTCTCTATTTAACTCTCGCGCGTTTAATTTATTCGCGAGAAAAATGGGTTAAGCATTGTAATTACAGTTTCAAATATATTTATTGTAAAATTGAGTATTTACACATTTCATTTGTCAATACTTTATTAAAACAAGAAAATGTGTGTAGATTTTTTATATTAATTTGATGTTACTTTGATAAACGAGATGTTTCAAATGAGTTACAGAGACGGTTAAAAGATACTTCAGGATACCTGTGGGTCAGCGAGTATCGTCACTGACGAATCACTGATGAAACAGCCGAGAAAGGGGTTTGACTCTTGGCGCCGAGTTTCGACACCGCGACGATCCCTCGTTGTCGTGCTTACTTAGTGGTAGAGTAACGGCATCGAAGTCGACGAATAGAAGACCAAAACGAGCGACCGAAAACACGCGACGTTGTGACGAACGCGCGTCAAAACGAGAGGCGTCAACACCGAGCACAAGCCGGACGACCGCTTTTACGACTCGGTCACACGGCCGTTAAGTCCATCGCGTCGAACTTTCAAATGTACATATCCCTTGTAACTGTCAAAAGAGCACGCAAACAAAAAGTTGCAGTGTATCTAAAACGGGAAACGAACTCCCGGTGATCCGTTCGATGCGACGGTAACTGAATGTCGCGTCGATAGGTGGCGCGAAACGCGTTTGCTAAAAGTATATTTTCATGGAGCCATTCAAATCGGCCATTTTGCCGACAAAAAGGACACGTGGTCAAAATTGACAAATACCAAGTGTCAATTTCGATCACGTGTGATCCTTTGTGCTGTCGAACGATTTGACGGTTTGAAGCGGCGCGAAAGTAAGTCTGTTCACATTGACTGCGTTCTTTCAGCAGACTCAACAGTTTTGCAACCGTTTTATGATTCTCGTCTCGTTGATTGGATTAATACTTTTAGATCTAAAGGAATATAGTCCTATCTCAGCGAAGAATCATAAAACAGTTTGTCTTCGCGCTCTCTGTCTGTTAAATGCCTAGATATATTATTTATCTCGCTTTGAATATAAATATTTTTGAAATTTCAAGCAACGCAAAACAAACTGTATATCTGAAAGGCGTATTTACACGGCGGGCCGTTTGTCGCGTCTCTGCACTTTTACACTCGGATCTTCCGCTCTTCTTTTCTCCGACACCTGAATTCATATATCCATTTCATTTTAAACGTGGAAAATGCTGCGGAGTGCAAGGAACTGGACAGCATTTATTGACTACATTTTCTTTTTACCACACATATTCTATATGATATATGTTATATAACCTTTATTACAAAATCACTCGTAATATTGATGTACATCTCGTTTTTCACACATAAAATATTTTTTACACCTTATGTGGGCGTCGAGGAATCATTCGCTTGTTTCATTATGATTATACAGAAAATTGTAAAAGACATGATTAATTTTCTTATTCTTGCAATTCTATCTGCTGTGTATGTTGAAAGTAAGATGTTTCGGAGAAAAAAATATTTTACTGAATGTGTGAAGCTATAAATAAAAATTACCAAGCGTTGCAGTTAATATATCATGAATCGCTATATCGCATTATTCTTGTAAACTGCCTAGCTAAACAAATAATACATTAGTACATCGTGTAAAATTCTGTACATATAGACATATATATCTTTCACAAATGTCCCCATTAATTCGAAACAGATTTTTTCACAATAAAAGCTCCGCGATTAACGTTTTTTTTTTTTTTTTTACGCTGAATGTGAAACGAATTTTGCAGAGAGATCTAACTCCATTTATATTAAAATTATAAAATGTTATTATGGTTATTTGTGTGGAGAATCCGTTTAAATACTCAGAGGAAAAGTATAAAAATTTATCAAATTTGTATATCGTTTAACTTCAATTTAAACAGACATTTATGTGTCGCACGAAATTAATTTATTATGAATTATCTCTATGGATACAGATTTACAAGAATTTTTCTTCTCTGGTTCTCGAATCCTCGATATATTGAACATATTTATAATTTCTGATGTACTCTCAATTTCGGCAACATATATAAAAACGAATAACGAAAATATATGTATTTCCTTAATTGAATTAATTGGATTGTACAACTTTGGAGAACAGAGTCGTCAACGCCAGAAGGGAGAAGAGCCATCGTCGAGAGACACGTATTTTTTGAAAAGTTTATTTATCCCTAAGAGATATACAAAACAAACATTATTTCTTCTCGTGTAACTATCATAATTCCCCTAGCAGTATAACACAGGAAATTCATGTCATGATCCTTTTTCGAAATATTTCCGCTTGTTCCATCTTTTCTTCTTTTTTTTTTCCTTTTTTCCCTCCCTTTATTCATCCGATCGTTCTTTCCATCGAACGCGGATACCGCGTCTCACACGATTTCAATATCAGTTACAAACCGCTCACTTTTTTTCGTTCTCTTTTATAACCAACTATACGTTAAAATTATGCACATCTGCAAATCAGTATTAAAATATTACAATTTGATATTTTACAGTCGTTTGTTATCCGCGTCCTCTGACTCCCACTAAAAAACAGGTTCCTTTTTTTTCGCACGTTCTGCTCATCAATTGTTAAAATCTGTATCTTTTTGCTATCCTCTTTTCCATTCTATTTTTTTTTTTCATTTACGTCGAGACAATGTGCTCTAGGGAGGGGAGGGAAAGGGAACGGGAGGCGGGGAAGAGACGAAGAGAGATTTTTAAACGTCTTTGAGAAAGGTGACGATAAATTTTCCGCTGCCAAATATAAGTATATCCAGGGTGCAAGTGTGTCAAACCCCGATCATAAGAAAGCCTCTAAAAATTCATATAGATACACACGAGGGTAAATGCACATATAAACATATTTTTACACGTTTACATGTATATTCATCTCGCATCATTCAACGACGAAGAGAAGAAGAAACTAGTGAGATCCTATTCCTGTTTTTCTTTTCATCGTTCTTTTTTACTTATTATTGGTTACTTGACTCCTCTCTCAATCCCCTCTCTAATCCCGAATACGATTAGAATCACTGTACACGCTATAGGATCTAGGAATGTTAATATTACAAGAAACCACAATAATTTATTATAATACAGCCTGCTGTACACCAGATGACTCGAGGCAGTACAAGACAGAGAAAACGCCTTTTCTTCGCGGGGAGCTTATCTTCTATTAATCCGATCACTCCCGGGAATATGATTTAACGAAGGAAACGGCGGTTATTATATCATTCACGTGAGTCTCGAGACGAGAGATTTGAACGTATTACCCTTTTACTACTTTTTTTTATTTTTTCCAGTGAGTTAAAAACGAATGTGAGAGGGAGAATGACGATGGCAAGGGGCAGGGACCACTTCAGTGTCAGCTAAGAAAAAAAAGACAGAGAGAGAAAGAGAGAGAGAGAGAGAGAGAGAGAGAGAGAGAGAGAG
>NW_017279009.1:83242-116642 GCF_001594065.2 Cyphomyrmex costatus | reverse complement strand
AGAGAGAGAGAGAGAGAGAGAGAGAGAGAGAGAGAGAGAGAGAGAGAGAGAGAAAAAGTCAAACAGAGAAGAAAATACAAAATACCTTTCACGATGCATTAAGGCTACGATCGTACGAGAGTCGTGCGTCAATTAGGACGAACATTGCTTAATATTCATCGTATCATCATTACTTTATTTTAACGCTCCTGCGACTGTAGCCTTAAAGAAAAATAAAGAAAATAAACATGGTTCTGTTGGTATTATCAAATTCAAATTTAAAGTTAATAATTAAACGTGTTAAAATGGACGTGGAGTTGCGGTCGAATTTGTTAGACAAGAGACAAAATTTTATTGGCTGCCAGGCCGCCGGCAGCCTTGAAACAGCGCGAATGCTACGATAAAAAAAAAATTGGAATTTCGTTTTCGTGAATACAATAGTCGTCGTTTTTTTTTATAAACAAGCATTAGAACTTGGCGCTGCTCCAGAAGAATATCATGCTACTAATTTTGATTTTATATTAGGTCCCTGCACATGAAATGTCGATTTTATATGTATATCAACGCATTTTTAATTTCCGAAAAAATATAAAGGTATAGAATAACCGCGAGAAAACTCAATTTAATTTAATATTCAATTAAATTTTTTATTAAGGAATATTAAATATTATTCCTTAAAATTATTTTTTTTTAAATGAATAATAATGTTCACAAAATCAAAAATACAGGAAACTTAAAGATAAGATATAAAAAAATATATATATATATATTTCCAGCTTTATATTCCGGACGTTAAATTTTGTATACAATTAATAATTTTTTTTTCACACAATTTGATCTAAGTGTGTAGTCTACAACAAACCACTTCTAAATTATTCTTACAATTAAATCTTAATTTATCAAAAACCAATCTAGAAATCATAATTATAATAAAATAGAATTAATGGTAATAATAATAATATATTAGCAATATCAATATTATTAATGTCTGATTTAAATACCTTTAAAAAGGAAAAATAATATGAAATATTTTATATTTTCAAAATTTGATAAAGCATAATAATTATGATCATATTGTGGTATGCTCGTATAATAAAAGTAAACATACATTCTGATTATTAAAAATAGGTTCACTTTTTCAGAAGATGACATCTCATATGCAACGATCTAATAGAGAAGCTGCGAGCTACATACACATGCACTCTCTTTCTCTCTCACACACAGTTTCTCCCGATTCGATTCGTCGCATCGTTTATCGGCTACGTAATTAAGGCTCAATCACATGGTGGCTCGTGGCTTGTAACACCGCCGTGTAATATCGAAAAAAGTACATCGTATGCTAAAAAAGACGTAGAGAGTCGCCGGAGAATTCAAGTCTGCGTTAAGATACACGTATACTTAATTCTAAACGTACTTACAGCTACTACAAGAGACATGTGTGTATCTCGATAAAATCAATTATATATTCGCAAATATGCGTAAAGCGGCCCCATGCCCCACGCGCGCTCAATATGACCGATTTGCTAAAAATATACGAAAGACAAAAATGAAGCTCTCTGTACAAGGATATACAACAATTGTCTGCACGTGTCTGTGTATGTGGTATGTATATATACGTGTTCATGCCATAACGACGCTGGCAACAAGTGAACAGAATTGAACTGGAATTGAACTGAACTAAAAGAAAGATCCCCAAAAGTACAGTATATTAATTTTGCAACAACGCGCAATGACTTATCCCTCTCGAGAACGAAGATCTAAAACAGCGGTCTCTCCCGTGCCTAATGTGTGAAAAAGACAATCGAAATAGCATGGTTTTTGCATATTGGACAAAATCTAAAAGGACACGTAAAAAGAATTACAACTATTTCTGATCTTCGTACTAATGAGCTCGTCATTACCGCGGCGTTTCGTCATTAGTAAACTAAGCTACATAGTTCATAATATAGCGTCGACGGAGCAAAAAGTCAACAATGATTGAGCCCCTGCGCCTTCCATCCGGATAGAGAAAGTATGGGCTTTGCCTTATCTCTTCCGTTTTTGCTTTTTATTCATGGTTCTGATTTCTTTTTTCTTTCATTATCTTCTGCTATCCTACTAGCCGCTTTACATCATCGTTACTATCAATATGTTAAAGTACAAATGTTCACTCACACAATGATCCTCGCTCGCTCATGCTCGCGCATCACTCATGCATACCAGTTTTTCTTTTAAAATAATTACCATAATTAGCGCGGATTACTTTATCATTATCGTAAATAATCGGGGAAAGAATTAGGAGGTTGGTTGGTGGGGATTGTTGAAGAGCTTGGTTGATTGGTAGGTTGCTTGGTGGTTAGTTGCTTTGTTCTCCTAGTGATGGTGGTGTAAGTACGCTCACGCTAAGGTCAATGGTACGTACAGTAGGTGAGGTATGCTTTCAGGATGAAGGACACGGGGTGATAGATGAAGAAATTTCGACGTGCATCCGCTATTCGTCGTCTTCCTTCCATTCCTCTTCGCTGTCGCTTTTTATTGTAGTTTGGTTCGCCTGTGCTCCTCCTACCATTGGGGCACCGTCATTTTGCATTTTCTTTTTGTACGCGGTCATTTCCTGCGAGGTAAAGGTCTCATCTTTATTTCAAAAATACTTGGATATTTATCTCTTATAAATTAATTTGATCAAACTGATTTGAATTGTGCTATACAAAAGAAATCAATATATTCTAACATATAGACGTACATAAGAAAATCTGACTTTTAGTTTCAGATATTACATGGTTGTAGTATAGGATTTAGGAATCTTAATAGTTAAAAGCATAAGATTGTAATAAATTTCGATATGTTACCCTTTCGTATCGAGCTTTATCCTTTTCTGCCATAGCCTCGTATTTAGATTTGGTTTCGGGATCTGCGTCCGACCATTTCTTGCCTAATTCCTTAGCTATATCACCTACGCCGTATTCAGGATTCAGCATTTTGACCTTACCGCGTTCGTCGTTGCAGAACCAGAAGAAAGCAGACCTGATGAAATTAATCATGAAATATATCTGCTGCTACTGAAAGGGTACCATGTAATACGATAATATATTAAGTTAGCCTTTTTGTTGAAACTAAAGAAAATCAAAATGTATGATTTGGAGATAAAGTAAATTTAAATTTAGTTTTGAGAAATTGCTGTAAATTTAATACTAAGAAAAATAATTAATAACTTTAGTTTTAAAAAATAATATGATAATTGCAGGAAATAGGTAATAAATTTTTCTAAAATGTGAGTAAAACCTTAAAAATCTTTAAACTTCTGTTTTTATTTAAGTTTTTCTAAGTCTATATTTTTTCATTATATATTTAAATATTAATCAACAAATTTTTTCTCAAGATCGAAATACATTATGTAAGAACATGAGAGCTTACAGCGATCTCTTGGGAGCATTGTGATCCTTGATGTGTTTACGTTTCTTGCCCCTGCCCTTATTTTCTCCCTTAGGCGGCGTATAGTTCTGCATCTCCGTGTCGTATCTCTTCTTATCTTTCTCTGCCATTTCGTGGAAACGTTTCTTCTCAATGTCCGACATGGTCTACGACACAATGCGACATTCCGCCTATGTAGCGTTAGCGTTTTTATACAGTTAGTCTCACAGATCGAGCCACGTGCGATAAGTGTTCAATTACTGAGAAAATAAGTGTTTCCCTATCGGTACAGCATATTCTGTCATGTATAGTCGCGTGCATGCAGGATAATGAATGCTTTAAACTTTAAAACACTCATTCTTTAATAACAATGTCACGATGAGAAAGATTTTTGCATGTATAGGTTGAATTTTCTTTATTAATAATTTTGATTCCGCTAAACAAGATGAAGATTGACGGTTTAACGAGGCGGGATGTGTCGGCTCGTAACGACGCGCTTAAATACCATACTTGCGCGTGGCGTTTACCGAGTGTCACATATTTATTCAGAAGCCGAGATCAAAGTAGCTCTCGCGAATCCGCAGGCTTTAGACAGAAGAACATTATGTATCCCACTCTCTCGCTCGCACCTCGGGCTGTGAAACCAACATACAGGGAAATCCAACGAAGTATCATTTCCAAGTTAGTTCTTGCATTTCTCTTGATTGTAGTATTAGCAAAGGAATCTATATTAATCCATCTCGAATTTATAACATTATATCTATAAAAACGAGATTTGCGTAATGAACTAAAGCGAATAATTTTAAAAGTCTCACCTTCCACCTCATTGCACACTTTTTGGAGAATTCCCGGAAAACGATCTTCTCCTCGGGATGCTTCTTTTTATGCTCCTGACGACATGTCTGGACGAAGAACGCGTACGCTGTCATCCGTCCCCTTGGCTTCGAATCTTTTCCTCTCGGCATATTGTCTCGCTGTAGACTCTGAGCGTTATTTTGTTGAAGATTATTTTGCGGTATCTGCTGTATCGGGTGCTGAAATCCAAGCAAACGATCTACAATGCAAAATGCTGCCGCGGCAAATAGCAAAAGACCTGTTAACGTCTTTAA
Source organism: Cyphomyrmex costatus (assembly GCF_001594065.2). Classification (NCBI taxonomy): domain Eukaryota; kingdom Metazoa; phylum Arthropoda; class Insecta; order Hymenoptera; family Formicidae; genus Cyphomyrmex; species Cyphomyrmex costatus. Next base: position 112,164 of record NW_017279009.1, on the reverse strand, counting down.
AACAGCAAGTCTCGACAATTTCTATTTTTATATCAAAGAAGATTTCTGAGACGAAAATGCTTCTCTATATTTCGACATGAAAACAAACAAGAAAAAGGCTCTAAATTCTCAAAATAGAAATCTTCCATTTTTGCATTGAAAGAAGCTCTTAAATGCTGAAATAGAAACTTCCACTTTCGCATCGGAAGATATTTAAATTTAAAAATAGAAATTATCTATTTTTATATGTCATAATTATTTATTTTTACATTAAAAGGAGAATTTAAATCGTAAAACAGATACATTCTATTTTTAAATCGAGAAAAATTCGTGTATATATATATATATATATTTGTTAATACGCGAAATAATATGCGGTGTATCGTCGTATTATGAGAAATTTGCGTAAGAAGTAAGAGAACTTCCTTGCGTGTTATTAGCTCACGAGGAGCAAAAAATAAAAGATTTTTTTTTACTGTGATGCGAAAGATTGGTCACTCAGGACATTGCTGCGAGCGAATTTAGCAAGATATATCCGCGATAATTGAGACGTGTCGTTACGCACTTTACGTAATACGACTTGCGTGTTAAATTAATGAACGGCTGCGGCCCGCGATCTCACATTGACAATGAGACACACGTAACAATGCTCGCCGTACAAACGCGCGTTTTTGATTTTGTCAAGTAACAATGGTCATTACATTGTACGTACGTGCAATATTATACAGTATATTATCATTATGTACATAATTATCATGTTGTTACACATAATGCCGTATAATAATAACATAGATTGGCATTATATTATTATAATTATATCAACATTGTTACATGCTTGTTACCGCTCCAACCATAGTCCCGCAAATCTCATCGTTGCGGAGAGTCATTGTTAAACTTAATAATTTTACGTAGATTCAAAATAAAATAATAACATAGATAAAAGTAAGTAAATAAATAAATACGAAAACACACATACATACGTATGTACGTCAGACGTCTTCAATATAAGAATAAATGAAAATTCAATATTCTTCCAAACGTTGTCGTTGATTGATAATCTTAGAATTGAAAGCAGACAAAAAGCATCTAGATAGGTAAACAAAAAAAAACGTCCATCTTTTTTTAGACGCGACTCTTTGTTGTTAGACACGACTTAAAGCACGTGCGCACCAGTTTGTATATATTCATTATGCTATACACGTCACATACCCGATCGGGCTTTGCTCTTGCTTCGGGCTCTTTGAAATGTGTAAGACGTGATATAGCACAATTATACTTGTACTATACGTACAATATACCGACCGTTATTACTCCGGATTGCGGATAATAATAGTTACCACGTACCTGCAGAAATAATCGGAAATCTAGTTGACCTACGTGCGGATGTGAGATCTGCCGGCAAAATAACTACTATGTAGAATCGATGACATTGTCATTGAGTCGGTCCATAAGTAATGCGGGTTTCTTTTTCATTTTTAGACGATGTAAACGTAAACGACCGCCAACTTTTGCGGATCTGCTTCCGCGATCCGGAAACTCGCATTATTTATGGGACGGTTCAATAGATCGCATTACATAAAATATATACCTGACTTAATTAATTAATTACGTCTGATTTTTGTTAATTAATTAATTAATTAATTAATATTCAATTTTGATGGCAAGCGTTCTTAAGAACTAATTTACCTATTCATCGAAATATCTGAGTAACGAAAGAGTAAAAACGACTTTCAAGGTATATCGCGCAACGGAACGATTTCGCGTTATTTTTCCCTTCTCGTTTTCCTTCTCGCACTCGCCGCGACATAGGGATTAAGAATTTATGCCCCTTGGGCCGCAGGCGTTACATTACGGCATATGGTTTCCTATGGTCTCGCAGTGCGCATGGAAATAAAATTAACGTCGGGCACGGAAACGGAAGTCAGATGTTTGCGACGAGGCATATTCTATGAACAACAACAAAACAAAAAAAGACAAAAGAAAAAAAGCTTTAAGGTTGTGACCACGATTGCGGTCTCATTTGTTCAGCAGGTGTTCTTTCACACCTAGAAACGTTCTATCATTCATATGAACGCACTGAGCACAATTTTTTATTAATCTGTCAAAATATTGGAAAATACTTTGTTCCTTTCAACTGTCAAAATTGAATGAGTTTATATACTGACAGAAATATTTTAGACTATTTTAAACAGAACAATCGAAAGTGTTCTGCGCATTTTCTATAATATTTTCTAACTCTAATTCAGAGAAATATTTAATGATTTACTTCGTGCTGTAAATTTGTTTCTTTATATTAACTTTTTTTTTTATAAATAGTTAAAAAATTGTAAAGAAATTAAAATAATTAAACAATCTAGTTTCGACAATCAAATCTTAGTGTTTGTTCTCTCAAACTTGTCGGAAATTATTGTTGCTGTGTCCATTTGAAACAAATGCTAAATGTTGAGAATCGTACAAAGTATTATCTTGAGATTTATCCGTGAATGACTCTCGGATGTAAAGAGAGTAAAAGTGCAAGTAAGAAAGTAACTCTGCGGTATACTTTTCAGTACAGTGTCCGTTTGTATGACTCTCTTGAGAGTGACTCTCGACTGTAGTTCTCTCAAATAGACACACACAAACCATTAATCTTTTTACAGACTTCTTGACAAACGTTATAGATACGCTAAATTCTAAGTGTACTCGTATCAGAGATCGTTACCGCATGCCTGTTAATTAAAGCGTAAATCATGCCGATGATCCGTAAGTTTCGGTAATGGGCTCGGTTGAACAGTTGTGGGCGGGTATAAAATTTAGAAATCGTTTTAATTAAGAAAAATATATACGCGCGTGAGAAACCGGGCCAAGCGAATGAAAAAGAAGTGAAACACATTCCTCTTTTGTCGGCATGTTACATGAAGTCGAACTATTTTTCTAAAAAAAGAAAAAAAAAGTAAATCATTCAATGTATACATATAATGTAAAAAATAGTTTTATATAAATATTAAATACGATTTTAAGTAAATATTAAATAGTTAAACTTTATAGATAGATTCGGGACAAGTTGTTTCATTAACGTGACGTAACTTTTCGATGGAAAATCGAAATCCGATTCTCTCTCTCTCTCTCTCTTTCTCTACGACATGTCTATTACCTTCTACTTCAAATATCTACATTTTAGTTCATGGAACTTTAAACAAAATATGTTTAAAGTTTCCGGCTGAGATATCGTGAAAATGTGTAAATTACGTCGCTCCTTTCGAGCATTATTATTTCGAAAGTGCGTAATCGGCCCGATCATTCATCATCACAAACTTTCATACGTGAACTTTCATATATAGTCTAACATGTATTCCGGAACAGGATTCCGCTTTCGTCGCACTATTACAAGCTTCGATTATCCATTGACGATGAAAAAAAATTTACACGCGACTTCAATATCACTGTCAATATCAATGATTACGATTGAGAGATCGTCAGAAGAAGACGGCAATCTCGGATTACTATCAAATTCACAAGAAGAGGAGATCTGACGTTTTTTTCCAGAAGAGAAAAGACGATTTCAAGTAACTGTACTTTGTGACGACGTAATCGATTAAAAAGCTAACACAATATAAATGGAAATTTTATGAAAAGAAAAAACCGTTTTTAATTAAATACTATTTATCATAAAAAATGATAAAGCTACGATCTTCCTTATATTACAAAAAATAATCTTTTGTTTCGAACACTCACTGGACAGAAAGAACGGTTTTGCTATAGTATCTAAAAATGTGATTAGATATAAATCTAAAAATAATTTTGTCATAATAATTAGAACGTTCAAACTGACTGGGATATTAAATTTTTTGCAGCATTGCTCATCATGCTTGAGTTTCCTACGCAATTATTTTGATGATTCAACAAAATTATTTTCAGATCTGTAGATCTGAAAGAAATATCTTGTATGAATAAGCATAATTTGATATGAAAATTACACAAACTTTATTTTTCAATTAAAAATTTCATTAAAATAACCAAATTTTGATTGAAACACTATTTTTTAATTAAAAAAATAAGAGTTTTTGAAATTCACATATCATAGAGCTAAATGTTTAATGTCCCGGCAAAATCGTTCTTCCCATATACTTTCTCATGTAAATATATGGATATATCTTTCCAATATTCTCGAAATTTAAATTTTAAATCTGAGCAGTCTCGATCAATGTAAACTAAACAAACATCCTAAAACGAGAGAGCATAGTGTCTGTGAGATCAATTAGGGAGTATTTCTGTTCCCTTATATTTGACAAATTTTTTTATCTGTTCCGTTCAGTTGCAGAGTATCTGCGTTCTCCTTCGACCTTCCTCTCCCCTCTTTTCTCGCCACACACGACGGTCGAAAGCGTGCTTGGAGAGCAAAAAAGGGAGGAGGGGGACAGTTATAAAGAACAGATCTCTTGACACTTAGTGTTAATGTGAAATCGCGAAACGAGCAACGAGAAAGAACAAGATAATATCAACCGGCAAGCGCGGCTGGACTTGCTGAACGCGAACGCACTTATGAAGAAGGCTGCACGAAACCCGGAATCAATAGCGGACGGCGGATGTACGTACGTACGGATGGACGGACGGACGGACGGACGGACCGAACGAACGAACGAACGAACGAACGAACGAATGAACGAACGAACGAACCGACGGACGGACGGACGGACGCGACGGGATGAGAACGCGCGAAAATCCAGGCCCAATCAACCAGACATTGGCATACGATGACAATCGGAATTGCTTCTCAACTCTACTGTATATATGCGAATTATGAGACGGAGAATCACCTGAATCTGTCTCGTTCTTTTTTCTCACATTAGATCCGTTATTTTTTATTCTTGCATTGGAACTCTCTTTCTCACTGTCGCCAAATATCAAACGTATATCTACTTAACTTTGAATTCCAAAACTATACTAGTTCAGTTATAGAAAACAGAATCTAATATGCATCACGATATTTTTTTTTCTCTCGTAATTCGATATCCCACAAAATATAGCTTTACACGACACGAAGATCCTTTTTGATTCGCACGAGATAACCGAAAGAGGATCCCGAGGGTTCCCGCCGTCTTTCCATCGTTTCCATCCAGATCCGCGTACAATCGCGAATCTCGTCGAGCCGAAGCAGGCAAAAGAACCGACCGATTAGTCGGTCGTTTGCCTTTTCCGAAAATGTTAAAACGAGCGAATACTTTATAGAAAGCTTTATCGAGCCTTCGAAATTTTCTTCATAGCAAAGGTTACAGAATTTACATCGAGGAAAAATCAGCTCGAAATTGCCCAAAGAATTTATAGGACTAAAGGAATGCAATTAACTGAAATATTCCGTACACAAGATAAATCATACGAATTTTTTCCATTTAACTCGTCATTACACGAAGTTACGTTGCAAAAAAATTACGTTTCTCTCTTCCAAGTATTTCTAAATTCCTTTCCTCTCTTCTACAAACACAGATAAAAAATTCAGTTACTGAGATTATCGTTGTCGGCGATCGGTGAAAATCGATCAATACCGCACCGGAACAAATTATATACCTCTCTCCAATAACATTTCCTTCTTTTTACTGTAAAACCGCTAACACAAAAGATGATAAACGAAATTTCCACGGGAATACACCGTATTTCCCTGCCTTTATGCGCATATGAGACGACACTGAAGAAAACGAAGGATACGAACACCATGCATATACCTTTTATCGCAATTATCGCAATCACGTTCTCGGATCGCCTCGTCGTTGCCTATCAAAGCCTACCCTAAGTACAACCGAAGGGATATACCTAACTTTTCTCCTGATACCTGGGCCTATCGCCGCTGACGATCTTAATTCCTTAACATATCTTCCAGATGCAAGCAGCGGAGCGAGTTCAGGTAAAACCCATCACGACTCGATATTTTTAATTTAAAGAAATATAGGATATATATTATATTTAAATTCGCCTATATATAATATCAAAAGAAATACGAATAATACATACGAGAATTGATCCACGAATGAAGCAAGTGTATTTCGTTGAAATCATCGATAATACTACTTGACTAACTAAAAATTAACCATCTTGTCAAGATTCGTTAATGCTCAAATAAAAATGTGCGTGCATTTTCCGGCAATTGTAAAAATCCGATCTAATACTATGACGAGATAGAAGGGACGACGGACAAAATCAGACAAAGCTTTCCGTCTTTGGTGGAGAGAAAGACAAGCGGGAAGAGAGACAGAGAAAGAAATTCTGCATTAAAAAATGTACGTCGCATGAAAAAAAAAAATCAACTTGCGTGCAGCGAATGCGAAATAATATTTGGGAACTTCCTTGGTACATTTTTTGCGTCTTATCAATCGCGAGCGCGTGTATTATTCCAGACAAGTTATCTTATAATTTTAGAATTAATATTATTATTTGTGGAATATTTAACGAACTCGTATTCATTTTTACCAAAGCAAATTAACTTTCAACCACATGATTCAATTTACTTTTTTCATCTTTTTCTTATTTTTAGAACTAGAAAAAATAAAGAGTTTATCGAACCGAGATTAAAATTAAAACTACACTGGTAGAAACGGGCATCAGTAAAGGCATCCGAGGCATAAAGAGATCGTTAAAACGAACGGACTCTGCCGCGTATTTCACAGGAGGCTTTCGGAAAAGTTGTCAAAAGTGGCCGCATGGCCACCTGGTCGAACCGGCTATATCTCTCTGTCTTCGTGTTACAGCCACCCGCTCGCTCGTCCGTTCGCCGAGCGCGCGAAAGTGGCCGAAAGACCGGCGAGCAAGGGGAACGAAGGGGAACGAGGGGGAACGAGGGGCGAGGAACGAGGTCGTCGCGTTTCGGCCTACGTATCTACAACTACAACGTGATACAAAGGCGTCGCATAAACGCAAATCCGTTACCGGACCACTGTTTCTTAGATCGAACGAAGATTCAATTTGCGCGCGATAGAGGGACGACGATCCTTCTCTTATACAAATTTATATACACACGCGATCATTCTTCACTATTCCCAAATGTTGAACAATGGCGACTCGAGCATCGACTGACGATCACTGAGTTCTTTACATCGCTTATCTATTTGTCACCTTGAATCTCGATACGAATATCTTCGTAATCAAAACGCGGACATCCGGTAACGTAAAAGCATTCGTGAAATGCCTGAAGAAAGCGCAAAAGTAAAAAAATAAAAAAAAAAGAAGGAAGACTTTGGCGCCGCTTGCCAAGAACGCGGGAAAAGAAACCGCTATCGCGCGCGCGGAAAGGGAGATGAACTTTTTCTTTCTTCTCGAGGGTACGGTTACTCGTACTTCGCAACATACCGGGGACATAACGGGGGGCGTGGACGTTTGCGTGGTAATGGGCGAGAGGTGTTGCTGCTGCGGCTGCTGTTGTTGCTGCTGGCCCTGCAACTGCTGGTGCAGGTTGTTCTGCGCGGCAGCGTCCATAACTCCGCCTGGATACCACCACTGTACGCCGGGCGGCGTGCCGCCGCCACCGCCGCCGCCACCGCCGCCGGCGGCGCCTTGTCCAGGACCCGGCGCCGTACCGAGCCTGTAATCGTATCCACCCCTCATGCACGCGGCGGCGCCGCCGACCGGCGTGGATGTCGACACCGGACTCGATGCCGCGCCGGTGGTGGCCGGGTTCTGGAAGCTGGAGGCCATTTTGTAGGAGAAGAGCTGTTGGTTCGCCGCGGCGGCAGTACTCCGGACGTTGTCCGGATGATGCTGCGACTGCTGCTGCTGCTGCTGCTGTTGTTGTTGTGCAAGCTGTTGTTGCTGCTGTTGCTGTTGATTCAGCAGATGCTGATGTATAGTCTGTTGTTGCTGTTGCTGTTGTTGCTGCTGTTGCTGTTGATCGGTCGAAACGGTATTCAGACCCGCGGGCCACCAGGCGGCACCGCCGGATGCATCCTCTCGGTTACCCGGGCTCGCGGTGCCCCAGCCACCGGCCACGCGGTGGTGCTCCGACATATCGCGACGTACGTTCGTACGTCCGTCAGCGTTCCTCAGCCTCTCGTTTTACCCGCCGGTGACACAACACCAGCGAGGGAAAAGAAAAATTCACGGAGGAATTGCTCGCACGCTCGCGCGCACGTACACATGCACGCGTTAACGTTCCCTTTCTCTTTCCCTCTCCCTCTCTCTCACTCTATTCCTGTCCGTCTTTCCTTCTTTCTCGTTACAAGTCTTTTTCTCTTCTTCCCTTTCTCTCTCTCTCTCTCTCTTTCTAGTTTTCACACGCACACGCGCGCACTCGCACGCTCGGTAACATCCCGCGTGCACACACGGTGCACACAGACACAAACAGACAGACAGCTATAACTCTATATTACTCCTTCTCTCTCCCTCTTTCTCACCCTCTCTCTCTCTCTCTCTCTCGCTCTCTCTCGTTCTCTCTTTCTCACTCGCTCGTTCGCGCGCACGTACACGGAATCCGTCTCACATTCGCACACTTGGGAACTCGCTGGTACGAACGCTTAGATGTCGGACAGGAGAGGAAAGACCACGCACCACACGCACGCGTTTCAAACGCGTTCCCACTGTCACAACACACTGTCTCCGCGTTGAAGCAACGGTCGACGGTTAGACTCCGGCTACGAGAAAGAACACCGATGCGATCACTATAAGGCTCGTGCTTGGCCGCGTTCGTTTATTCGCATCGCGGAACGCGCGTTTCCTTTTCTGTTTTTTTCCTTCGCGCGCGTAACACCAGCGCGTAAAACACGCCGCGGCGCGCTTAGCTTCAGTTCCCCGTGAATATACGTACGTACGTTATACTTGGGATGCGGTCTACTCGACGCTACGCTCGACCGTTCGTTAGCTCCGTGAGTAGGTACGGCGGCGGGCAGAGGAGGCGAGCGGGCGGGTGGGTAGGGGAGGGCGCTCTCTCTCTCCCCCTCTAGCTCTTTCTTTTTCCCTCTGCCTCCCCACCATCGACGACGAGGAGCAACGACGTCGAACGCTCACGTTCGCTCCGTCTCTCTTTCTCTTACGCCTTCTTTTTCTCTCTCTTCCTCCCTTTCTCCCTCTCTGTCTTTTTCTCTGTCTCTTTGTCTCTATCTAGCCCGCCTCGCTCTCTCTCTCTCTCTCTCTCTCTTTCCCCCTATATCGTCCCGCGGCGAAACTCGCTTGCTCGACGGTGGTTCCTTCTTTCAGCGGCGGCGGCGGCAGCGGCGGCGGCGCCGACGCAAGGATACGGGTGTACACACCGCGTCCTTGACGATACAATGTCGGGGAACAGGAGCAGTAGCAGCAGCAACAGCGTTTTCCAATGATGACGGGGATTCTCTCTGCGGCGCTTAAAGCGCGACGCAGAGGGACGCGTCACGCGCGCGTCCGCGAGACGCCGGTTACTCCGGTTCCGCGCGTTATAAACACCGTGCTCCGGCTTCGCGCTCAACTCTCAGCTCGATTTGGTTTGACTCGGTTCGGTTTGGCGCGACGCGAAGCGACGCGGAGCGTAAGCGACGCCGGCACGTCCGACGAGCACGCCGCTGAACGATGTCACGATGGTGGGCAATAGAGAGAGAGTATAGTGGTGATAGTATAGTAACAGCCGGCTCTGTAATGGTAGTAGTAGCCGATAGCTTTTTCACATTGGAGAGAAGCGTACGCGCGCGCGAGACTCGCTTCTCTCTCGCCTCTACCGCGACTCACTACACGCGACGTCGCACACACAGAGGGCGAACCTGGCGAGAGAACAGACCGCCTGGACGCGCGGCTCGTACGATCTCTCTTCCTCTCTTTTCCCCGTCTATCTGTCTGTCTTTCTTTCTCTCTCCCTTTCTCTGTCTACCATGCACTTCTCCCCTCCTCCACGCCCCTCACGAGGGGCCGGGTGTCTCGTTCGCGCTCGCTCGCTCTCTCTCTCTCTCTCTCTCTCTCTTTCGTTCTCGTTCTCTCGCACCCGTACCAGTTTAGCCTTCCTTCCAGCGGACGCCGGCAAACTCTCGCGACGTTGCCAAGCACGCTTTCACCCGCCCGCTCACAAAGGAGAACCTAAGCGCGCCGGCCAATCGAACGGCGCTATACTGCCGGTGGGGATGGCGGGAGTCTACCGCCGTCGTGCTATAGGCAACGTCGCTTTCTCCTCTTCCGTTCTCTCTCTCTCCGTTCGTAGAGAATTCGAGAGAGCCGCGCGCGCGACTCGCCGTATAGTCCCACCGGTAAGATACGCGGAGGGATGGGGTGGGGGACGAGGCGCAGAAACGACTGCGAACCCTTCTCTACCCTTGAAACTCGAGGTCAACTTTTAGGCAGAGAAAGAGAAGCACGCGGAAAGACGAAGAAAAAAAGAAAGAGACGCACCTATCCCTGCGACCGACTGGCTGACTCCACGACGTCGTCATCATTGCGTGTTCTTTCTTCTGTTACCTCTCTCGCGCTCTCTCTCTCTCTCCTTTTTTTATCCTTAGTTTCGCTACACCGCTACGCTCTCGCTAGCTCGCTGGAATTTGCCCCACATCGGACGGACGATGCTTCCTGCTTTTCACGCCCGCTGCTTTACGCCCTTTTTCCCGCTCATCGTAACGTACACGCCGCGAGGACGAAGACGAGGACGCGCGCCCGCTATCTTTACCGACCGGCGAGACGACGGGCCGCTCTCTTCGTCGGTCGATACGGAAGAACCTTCGGAAGAGCGATGAAATTTCACATTCTACGAATGGAATGTGCCCCCGAGGATCCACCACGCGAGGCTCGATTCATGCACGCGCAAATGATTCCGAGGCCGGATTTATCGTACGGCGAGGCGTCATTATGAAAGACGCCATCTTGAAAGAAATACCTTTATGATAAACGCATCGAGTTGTAATAATTAATTCTCTGACACGATCGCGTTTTAATCGCCCAAAGAATACATAAAAATATACCCTATTTTGATTCTTAACGTCAATAAACGATCAAATATCATCACATTGACCTTCATGACGTCAAGATGAAGTCATTTTGACTTTCACTTGACTTGGTCTGTTCTATCATTTCATGCGATACGTTCGCTCGATGCCGATTAGAATAAAATTCCTTCTTCGAATTAGCTAATAATTTTTCGATGAAAAACGTAAGTCGCATTATAACTCAGAAGAACGTTCGCGGACGAGATTTTCATTTCTTCCTTCATACATTTTATACATATATATATATATATATATATAACCTCTTATTATCTCTTTATCGATACACAACCGCAGGAATGTGACGCTCCGCAATGTACCCCTTGGCCATCGCGTTTCATTCTTTTTTCCTCGCGAGCAAAGTCGCGAATTGGAATTCGCGCGAACCGGATGGAGAAGTTCTGAGACCGATCAACGCTCGGGGGAATGGCCGAAATTTTTCCTGACCACCTCCCCTTCAAAGCGCGCGCTGTTCTTTCCTTTTTTTTTCCCTCTCTTTTCTTTTTTTTTCTACTTTTCTCTGTCTCCGATAGCGCGCCAAGAAGATGAAATGAAAATGTATATCGCGGGACCTGTGCGTCGGACCTGTCCCTCCCGTCTCTCCCGCCGCCCCGTGTTGCCGCCGCCATTCCCCCCCCTCTCTCTCTCTCTTTCTCTCTCTTCCCCTCCCCTCCCCCGGCAACCCTTGCCATCGTGAGGCGGCGGGTGAGTCGGTGCGGGTAACCCGGCGCGAATCGAAGAGAGAGGAGAAGAGAACCGGGTCCGGGTCAATAAGACGCGCGAGCGAGAGAGACGGGGTGATCGAGGGAGACAGATGCAATGGAGAGGCAGCGGCGTTGTTGAGGTTAGAGGGGAAAGGAATGGGGAGCGGTAGAAGCGGAGGGGAGGAGATGGGGTACGCAAGAGAGAGAGAGAGAGAGAGGCGGGAGAATAGGCAGCGTGAGAAAGACGAAGAGAGACAAAGCCATCGCGCATTCCCAGGGCCCAGCATTGGCAACCTAACGAACGTACGTATGGAAACGTACGAAAATATTGAAATTAGCATACTTCTAACGGGGAACGGAACGAGAAGAACGAAAGAAAATGCGTAATATGCTTGGGGGAAATTACCGAGAGACAAGACAACGTGGAATAGAAGCGGAACGAAAAATTCTCAAATTCTCCGATTATGTTGGTACGGCCCAAAGACGGCCCGAACCGGACCGGCCGATTCTACGCGGAATGTACCGTCGTATCGCGTCCAAAATATGCTGGACGTGTATAGCTTCAAATATACGAAATATTCGATACGAGATTGTGGCCTCGAGAGATCAATGTTTAATTACGTTTACCGGACCCTTGGTGAAAATAAAAATCGGAGCGTAAGCCGAATGTGAGGGGAGAGTAACGAAAGCGTAAATACGAACTTCTAGGAGGCGAAAATTGGAAGAGCGTAAACACCTTTTTTTACGCTTCTATTACTGTCCCCTTACATTCGACTTACATACACTCCGATTTTTATTTTCACCGGGGACGCCGCCTCGCATTACGAAAATCTGAATAACGTTGGCAACGTATGGATTTTATCCCGTCGATATGTATCCGCGACAAAGTTTTGCCTCGGTCCTTGGGAGGAGTCGAAAGAAGAATCTCCTACAGCTTATAACTTTCTTACACTAACCTAAGTATCTCGCCGTTAGGATTCCGAAAAGACCCCGATCCGTTAGGTAAACGAGGGAGAGAAGGGCGCCCTAGGCGCGCATCCGATTCCCACGATTTAACGTACACCTTGGAATATAGTGCGCGCGTGCGCCTGCTTTTTCGAAATATGTATCGTAATTCTTTATCTAATAGAATGCACTCGCGCGAGCGGCCACGCGGGACAGAAACAATGTCACAACAGCGGGAACCCTCCCGAGTCGTACCATCTGCCCTTTCGAGGGCTTTCGAATCGTGCCATGTGGCGATACAATTGTCGCACCCCGTCGGCTCGTCTTTTACCGGACAGTTGAAACAAAAAGGGCCAATGCGTATAAATAATACATGTGCCGACTGAGACGCGGTTTGATTACCAGCGCATCTCGACACCCTCTAGTAGAAATTACAAAAAACAGATTGTAAGGAGAAGCCCAAATTTCTTCGACATATGCTTCTAAATTTGCTTTTAAGATTCTTATGTTCAATCACGCGGCTTCATGAAGCCGATTTCCTTGCATTTTGAACGCAATTTTATGTAAGCAAAGAGATTACTTTGAGATAGAAATCCTATAATAAGAGTCACGAGAAAGTAAAGGTATAATTAAACTTTATACATATTGCTCATTAATAATAAAATTCAAGAGATAAAATTTCCAGAAAATAAATTTTAATGTTTCAAATCATTAAAATTTTATAATACTAATTTAAAAATGTAATTTTAATGTAATTAAATAATTAAAGAAAAATAAAAGTACGCTCTTTTAAAATTTCTCATTTTCTTTAAATTTTCATCCTTTTTTTGCAAGCATTAAACAAATGACAATTTTTTAGTCATATTGTTGTTGTAATAAATGAGTAATATGTTCAAGTTCACGATTGATAACATTAGTTTACAACAAAACTTTAAACCAGATAAGACATTTGTTATAAATATTTTAAATGATACCGCAAACATTTTAGCACGTTATCTTCAAAATAATTAAAGTTCAATATAATATTTAGCAGGAATATTTGACATTTTTGTAAAAAACATTAATTTTATCTTAAAATCAAAAGTCATGAATGTATTGCTCATTTTCCTTATAAAATGCATTTTTTAATTTCAATATTCTTATAGTCATAAAAAATGAAAGATTTAAATATAGAGTTTATATATCTAAGTTTTATATATACATAATAAATGTTCTATCTATAACGATAAAATAATATACGTTTAGAATTTTTAATTTGTAAAATTTATTTAACTTGTGTGTGTATGTGTGCGTGCAGCATTTTCAATATTAAAAAATCTATCGAAACATTTTTTTACCTCGGTCAAATTAAACACAATTTTTGTTGTAAAATAGCGTAATCCAATGCAATTATCAATACAGTAAATACTGACAAAAAGCCTTGAAGATTTATATCGAAGAGTATTTCGTGATTACCTTCAATTAAGTTCTTCAATACGAACATATTTATGGATAGCTATTAATATAGGCATAAGATTGCTTCGCGTAGAGAGCCTCTAATCAGAATCATAAAACACAACATGCTTGATTCCGGTTTGGCTCTCAAGAAGTTCAGTGTTTCCCGCGCAAAATTATGACAATTCCGTAAAGAAACCCGATAATTTTTGCGCGGTTCCGTGAAACTCGTCGAATAAATTTTTAGACGAAAGAAATAATGCGTGATCGCACGGGTTTATTTGTAGCGCACTGGTGATGTAACTCTTAGATAATTCATAACTCTAGCTCGTAATTCTTAGCGTGCACAACAGAAAGCCGATTATCCGAAACGAACATGAAGGTGTGGGGATCCAGGGACGAGTGGGGAGAGGTGCGATTTGTTCCGACCGAGCGCTTTTGCGGATAATCGATCGGAGAGATGTTGTACATCGAGTAAAGAAAAAAAAAAAAATGTTTGCGGCTGTTTTCCTTTGGACGTGGACTACACTGTAGCTAGTGTATAAGTATATGGGCGAGTTTAAGCTTCGTTAAAGCTCCACGAGTGCTTGCGAAGCTTGAAACACCGTGGGGCGCAACGTTATGATACACGACGCTCGTTTATACACAGGGTGTCCCGAAAAACGCTCATGCTTCCTACAGGAAACCGAAAAAGAAACACGTGTGACTATGTAAGTGACGTATGCGAGTTATAAATCAAGTAAACGAAATTTAATTCTTCCGCTGAATAGAACGGATGGATTGGCTCGTTTATAGAAAAAAGAACATTCAACCTGTATCAAATTTGCAATAAAGAAGCCGTTCTTCATTCTTTGTCAGTTTGAGTCAAAGTAAACATATATCTAATTGTACTTCTCGAGTATTGTGTCGCTTTATATTTTTTAAAGGAAATTTCCCAACGGTATCTTGATAAAAATTTTTGTTAGATTTTTCAACTTTTTAGAATTTTTAAGTAAACTTCAGAATCTGAACAATTTTATAAATTAAAAAAAAATTCTTCTTTTTATATAAATGGGAACATTTCAGAAGTGATAAAATCTACATGAAGAATTCTTTGTGTATATGTATAAATTGTAAAATACTTTAAGATTTCTCATTCTATTATATAACTTCTGATAAAATTTATTACAAAATGTAAAAAAAATTGAAAGATTTTTTTTTAGAAAATATGTAATAAAAAATGTTAAAATATTTCAGAATATTCATATAAAAAATTTTAATAAAAAATGTAATTTTTTTCAATATTAGAAAAATGTTCCAATTAGTATAAAAATTTAAAAAGAAAAGTTCACTAGAGTAATGAACAATCTATAAGAAAACTTATTGGCGTATCAATATTAAATCGGATATCAATACCAATTTAATCATATGAATGAAACTTAATAGCTTTTATTAATTTCAATACACGAAAGAAAATGTTTTATTAACAGCATTAGACGACTGTCTAATTGAAAATAATCTTGCTAATTTATTGATAGTATTAATGAAACAAATACGCCACGTTCGCTCTTGTTTTAATAAAAAATTATATTTCTTTCATTAATACCATCATTAAAATAAAAAAAATTATCAAAATCATTTTCAATTAGACTGCTATTGGCTAATTAGGTTAATACATTTTTTTTTCGTGTAGAAGATTACATTATGAGTATATAGTTACCAACTTTGATTGAGATAATGCAGTAATGTTTACAAGTACGTCACAAATAAGACCAACTATTGAATGTCAAATATCAACAATTGAATGTCAAATGTTAAATAAAATGTTCTTCCATTTTTAGTCAACATTTCAATATTGTCGCATAAGTTTCGCTATCTTTTACACATGCCGCTCCATATTTGCTATAGAAGCGAAAAAACGCATAAAAAATCGAAATCTGAACTTGTTGCGGAATTACACGTTGTGCCGCTCTGGTTTTAGTTCCCGAACATCACGCGTTCATCCGGGTATCCATCGATCGCGTGTTTTTTTGTACCTGCTCTTTTTAGCTACACGACGTTGCACGTTTTACACTCGAAGTGAAAAAAAATATACATAGGAATTTGCAAGACTAATTATCGATTCTGATTACAATTCCCGTTCTAACGATTTAAATTGCAAAACTGGGAATTCACGAACGTCGAACGTCTTCGCGTTTTGATCATCGGATAAATTATCTTTTATATCTTTTGTTCTACCAGTCATTCACGTATTCACGCACGTATCTAATTATAAACAATCGAGCATTCAAAACGAGCATTGAAATCGTTCCATTAATACCTTTTCAATATAATGATCGCGAATAAGAACGTTATTCAATTGTATAGAATCGTAATCAAACGTGTAATCGAGAAGACAAAAATTGTTCGCGTTTCTTGCACTTTTTGCATTCAGTATCCTTATCTTCGTGTTGCTTGAAATTCCCAAAAATGTTTGCACCCAAAATGAGTTACAAGATATTCGACGTTGAAGAGAGAAAACGAAAATGTTGAATGCAAAAAGTGCAAGCAGTGGCGAGCATGCACTCGATTCTGTATCTTGAAATAAGGTGAAAAATTATATAAAAGTGAATATACTAAAATATTTACAATTTCATTGGTTAATGCTCAGTAAATTTTTTCACTGTTAATCTTCACTAGTAATCCTCACCGTTTGGAGAGAAATATGGAATCGATAATTATATTTCATTTCAAGTGCAAGAATTTTTGAGGATTTCAAGCAGCGTCAACAGTACTAAAGGTCAGTTTTTTTTCTGCCTGCAGTCTCTGTGAACTAATTATCGCACCATGGGGCACACGTTGCAATAAGCTGAAGTGAAATAAGTATATATACGTTTGTTTCGTGTCAACTTATCGCACCAGTTCAAAGAGTACAGGAATGAAAAAAACGGACTTTCTAAATTGACAGGAGGTATACAAGAGTGCAGCTAAAAAGAGGAGAAGAACAAACAGACGGACCTAGATGCGCCGTGTTGGATGCAACGGGAAGTATCTCGGACCCACGAGAGACCGTGTTGAGCGACGTTTAGCGGACCGGATAAAAACGTCGAGCAGCGAGTCGATCGACGACATGCTTGAGACTTTTGGCGTCTTCGCCGTCGCCACCGCGCACCAAAGCCGCGTCCAAACTCGTAACCTCACTGCATTCGCGTTCGGATAGGAAAGACGACGTTTCGATCAAATAAAATATCGTAAATCTCTTGCCTCCCCTTCCCTCGTCCCTCTCGTGAAACTCAATGGAGCGTCGATATAGCACGGCGACGAATTATACGAGCATGTTAAGACACGAAGTGACATGCCATCGCTCACAACGCGATACGATGTGCAGTACAAGTCTGGACGCACCTTTACATTACGCTGCGCTTCGCGCGCGCGAGATGCACCGTCGGTAGAAGAACCGCCTACGTGTAAAACGTTTTTCCCTGTCCCTCCTCTCTCTCTCTCTCTCTTTCTGTTATTCTATCTCGCCCTCCGCTCCGCTCCCGCCAACTCCGCGGTCGTTCGCTCGCGAGCATCACGATCTATTTCGCTGGTAATAACGAGCTCGCCGAGAAAAATACTCCGAGCGCGGGAGGAGGGAGAAAGAGACAGACAGAAAAAGAGAGAGATAGAGAGAGAGAGAGAGAGAGAGAGAAAAATAGGAAGATCTTCTCCGAGGTCTCAAGATTTTCCGCTCGCTCGCTCGCTCGCTTAATTCTTGACAGGTTTCGAGAAATTTCGAAGCGGGAAAACGAGTGGCAACGCGACCCGAGCATACCACGCCATGTACGCTGGGAACGATGACAGAGAGTGCGATTGATTTTTCAACTACGAGCACATTATCCTCCTCGGGGAGGTCCACTTGTCGTCGATGGACGGCTTTAGAGCGCGATGCAACGCAAAACGCGAGATGTGCACGCGCGCGGAGGCCTTGACGTCAATACGTCGTTGACGCGGCGGCGGCGGCGGCGGAGCGAGCGATCGAGCGAGCGAGTGAGCGGCGGCGGTGGCGGCGGTCGCAGCAGCGAGCGTCTGCGAGCGTCTCCACGAGTCGATCCGCGTCGCCGAGGTCTCGCCGTTGCACGTACGTTGGTCCTTTCGTCGCACGGTATCTCGATAACGCGCGACGAGACGCGACAACGGCGTGGCGTACGAAGCACGACGCGTCCGTCCAGGCAGCCATTTGCTGCCGTGTGCTGACGGTATGACGGAAATAAAAGGTATACGTACGAGGAAACGCAGCACGGTAGCGACTTACGGCCAGCGGACACGCTCGCGTTGGGCGGGTCCGACGGTGCGTATGTACGCGCGGAACATCCACGCGACGTCCCGCGAATCTGTCAACGCGACATGCGAAAAATATTTGGATTTTTCTTACCTGGAACGGGATCCGCTACGGCTAAAAGGATTCTTCAGCTTCGAATATCGCGACCCCACGCCACTCGTGCGGCATACGGCCAGTGTACGGGGAAAATCTCCCATTACCATTGGCTTATTTCAGATAAGCCGCAAAAAGTAAGCCAATCAGCGCCGACCTTTTATGTTTTGATGCGTTTCTTTTTGCCCCCCACCAAATAAAATGTCGGCCGGCCGAAAGGGCGGGAAAATGCGTGCGCGCAAAGCGAATCTTTCGCCGGTGAATGCGACCGCTCTTATCACTGCCGCGACGGTCTTATCCAAATACGACCGATCGAACGGCCGACACCGTGCGCCGTTGTTTCTTTCGTACGACCATTGATCCTCGCGACCGTCTACGCGAGATCGTTGAGGTTAGGCATCGTTTCTATCGTAGGTGGCGCCAGTCGACGATGAAACGACGCGGCACCCCGTACGGCGGTTACAAGCAGGATCGCCAACGTTGCGTGGAAAAACCAACGAGGAAAACTTGCGTCGTCCGCTCTTTCTCGCTTATAGTCTAGAAAAAAAAAATACCTATGTTTCGTTTGTATATATATATAGTCTAAGAACAAAAATACTATGTTTCGAGATGGAATTATATGAATATTGAAATTCTGCACTCTCTCGAAAACATAAAACATAACTATTTGTCTTGTCCGATATATTTTTACTCGTTCACAAAATAAAAATTTCTTTCCGATAATATAATGAAGAAGGGAGGAAAAATAGATTTGATAAAAATTGTCTACAATTATTGTTTTTATCAGTATTTTATATAAGTGGTAAAAATAATTTAGAAACACATCAAAATAATAATTTATGATAAAATATAATTTTTACTACAAGTTTTAAAATTTAATTATAAACTTTTATCTAAATGTTTATTTAACAAGTACATACGCATTTTATTTCCTTTTGTTATCATGATGAAAAATTTGACTTTATTATTTCGCGCTTCCTTATTTATTCTTCTCTTTATTTTCTCCTTTCCATAAAATAAAAAACTAATTGGTTAATTTTCTTAATTTGCTTTAAACATTATGCGTTATGCAGAGGTCTGTGGTTTAACTTTAAATTTTAAATATTAAAAGTATCTAAGATACGACAAATTAAATATTTTTATCGAAAAAAAGAAAAAAGGAATGCCTCCATTACATCGTTCTGTACGGTTGCTAGAAAATTAAGATAATTTCAGTTTTGCAGTTGGCAATTCTTAAAAAAAACCTCGTTCGGTTAAGTTAAGATACATTTTCACGAGTTAATCGATTCGGCTATTTTATCAAAATTTGACGAATATCAAGCATCAATTTGGACAGCCTGCTTAAAACAATCGATTTGAGTGTCTTATAAAAATGTTTTATAAAATGCGCAGAAAACGTCAGTTCATGTGAAAGTACTTTTACCTTTAAGGTACCTTTTCATGCTGATACTCAACGCTTATTTTGGCATATTATATTAAGACGTAATCTTACAACAAATAATGAGTGCATTCAGAAGCAGCGACCGTTTCATTAAGCGCTCACTGAGTAAGAAAGAAATTAATATGTTTATATTTATTATAATATTCGTAACGTAGTACAACTAATCTATTATATAGATAATTATTAATATTATTTAAATATTAAATCTGTTAAAATTATGTTACTTACTTATTACCATTTATTATTTCTTGAAAACTGTGAAAGCGTGAACGCTCAATGAGCTATGACTACAGAAAAAGCAACTTTGCAACTGTCTTGAAATTCTTTAATATGATTGGCTCGCCCTTCTTCACTGGATCTAAATGTATAAACCAATCATTTTCAAGAATTTTACAATAGTTGCAAAGTTGCTGTTTTTTTTCTACTGAACACAACCATCTTGTTCCTTTCATTCTCATTTCTTAAAAATCACGCTATATTCATGCATGTCCGCGGTTCTACTTATTTAACTAGTATATGCCTCTCGACAGCCCAAGCCGCAAGCCGAAGAAAATGGCAGCACTTGCCGGACTGGTTGTTTTTTTTTTTTTCCGCGCATTGTCGCGCATGCGCATTAAGAAACAGCAGTCTTTGTAGAAGCTTGTAGATGATTTCGCAGGTGGCTCGCTCACCACTTTAGCTGAGTCGAATTAGTCGCAGTCAGACTGCAGACAGATGGTCGAAGATACATCGCACGTAGTGCGAGTGTCGTTTGGCTTGACGGTTGTGTCGTCGTAGACGATATTCTGATTGGCATTTTGCGGAATCGTTCAACAGTGAGTTTTCTCGGGCCTGGAATTTTCAGTCGTGTTGATAGCTGCGTGTTCGTGGTATATCAATACCGTATGAAATATCGTTGAACTGGAAGAGCGAAACGAAAGAAGAGAGCTATCGCCGGTGGATCTGAAATCTTCCTGGTGCGCGGCGGCCGCGAGAGACCTCGTCCCGGATTCCCCGGCGGCGACGCTCGCGAGCCCCGGGCGTCGGTTCTCCCGGTGCCTCCGGCTGAACGGCGGCGACGATCGGCGTCCGAAGCGATCAGCTGCGATCCAGCAATCGAGGAGCGATTGACGGTGCCGGCCCGGCGTTATTACGGTTGCGACGCGGCGCGTCACGACGCGTCACGTCGCGACACAGCGTGGCGCGGCTTGGCGCGGCTTGGCTTGGCGTGGGTTCGACTCTGCAGTTTAACGCATACGGAGCGTATACACCGCGTATATACGGCATCCCGACCGAAAGGACCGACGAGTCGGCGAGGGGAGAAGTATAGGGGAGCTCGCGGCTCGATTTGCGCGGAGTAGAATTATGAGCGAGCGACGTTTCCTAGCGTGCGTCGGTTGCCGTTGTCGTCCGTGTTATCACTGTCATCGTCATCGTGGTTATCGTCCTGCGATCACCGGCTGCTTCAAGACCGCGATCCAAGACTTTTGACACGAGTGCATCGACCGCGCGAATCACCGTCGTCGCCGTCGTCGGAGACGACGCTAAACCGCGCAGCTGAACGTGATCGTGATCGGAGAGGACTATTTCCAAGCCGGAGCAAAAAATGAACGGCTTTAGCACCGGTGAGGAGGATTCGCGGGGCGCGGCGGATCTGATCTGCTGCCTCCTCGACGAGAATAAGCGATGCTCGCGTCCGGCCGGCAACGCATCCTACAGCAAGCGTATACAGAAGACCGTCACTCAACGGCGGCTGAAACTCAACTTGGATCACATGGTGAGCATAACATGGCAAATGCGCACGTCCGCCGCAATTGCCGCGAACGCGCCGCGGCCGCGATTCTCTCTTAAAAATGTCGAGAAAACGCGAAACTCCAACATTTACTTTCCATAAGTACCGTCGAAAAAAAAAAAAAGATTCGTCCGCTCTGTGTTGATCGATATATCATTATACCAAATTTTATATTAGAAAATATTAGAAAATACTGTCCCTCCCTTCTCTTAACGTATACTCCATTCCATGAGGAGCCGCGCTTCAATTTTATGACTTTTGCCTCCAGTAAATTGAGAATTCACTGGCGACTAATATATGCTGTAACTAAATTTTTTTTTCTGAAAAACTAAAAAAATTGAAGTTTTCAAGGAATATAACATTTTTTTTACTCTTGAAAATTAGAAATTTTTGTGAATTTTATTTATTTCTGTCTCTTTCTGAAAATATTCTTTTGTCATATTTTACTTAATAATGCAAAATATTCAATCGGTTAACGATAAGTGTGGCATATATATTCACGTACTTTCTTTGTGCTTATGAATTTTTATTAAAACAATTGTGGCGATATGAAAAGGAACAATTCAGCAGAAAAGATAATTGTATTAATATTATGATAAAAATTTCCTGTACTATTCTATGAGTTTTGTAATTCTGATGGTAGAAAATAATAGATACAATCTTGTAAAATTCCTATCTTTTATTATACTTTTTATCTTGCTTGGAATTGTAAACAAAAATACCTGGAAGATCCGGAAATTATCAGAGAATTTTTTATAAGATTTCTTATCGATAAAGAAATATAATGGAGAATACTGATAAATAAATTATATTTGTTGTAATACAATTTATAAATAAACGTTAATGTCTTTTAAAACTAAATAACAAATAATAAAGAAACAAACGTTGATTATTTTTCACTTAGCAAAATTATATATTTAATAATTAAATACTTTTATATGATTATTATATATGTTTCGTATTTTTCTTCATTATTTTTAATATAATTGAATTCGTGTCTTGTTTCTACAAAATAGCGCATTTAACACGAAAAACGTCAAAAAATTGACACTAGAGATTCTGAATTTTTTTTTATAAATCGAAGTATACCCTTGTAAAATAACTCTCTTTAATATAATATTACTTTATTTGAAAATTTTATCTAAAAATTTTTGTATGCGGCAAATTGACATTTAATGAAATATTATAAACTTGAAAATGACAGAACTTTCGATACAAAAGATATCTGTGCGAACTATATATTATATTATAACTAAGTATTATTTGTCTACAATAATTATTGCTATTCTGTTATATTCTTTCTTTATTGTATTATGTATAGGCACGACACATATATATCTGTGATTATCACAAAGAAGTGATCCAATGCGCAAGAACCAAACAGCAGCAGCAACGAAGGCGCAAGGATTCCGAAGATGATTCGGGCGAAACTGACAACGACGTCCCAGAAGTCGATCTCTTCCAACTGCAAATGGGTACTCTGAGGCGGTACAAAAGGCACTACAAGGTTGCTACCCGGCAAAATCTTAACAAGACTCTGTTAGCGGAAGTAAGTATAGTAAAATTATTTTTGCTATCTTTATTTAGGTTTGTGTAATTTAAACTAGAATATATTTTTATAATTATGCATAATTAACTGCGTTTGTCTCTTATTAATTAAATTTTTTTTATTTTTTTGTTTGTTAAAACTTGATATTTCGAATAATTCATTAATTTTTTTATCTAGCACGTGTCATAAATATAATAAATTAAATATGTGCACATACTTATGTATATTTATGTATTAAAATTAATATATATTCGTATATAGAGCGTATTAAATATAAACATAGTCATAATTATTTTATTAAATTATTTGTAAAAAGCATATTATGTAAAATATATATTTTAGGATGTTTTAAGATATATAAAAACAAATAGATAAAATGGAAAAAGATAAGTGAAAGTCTGTATTCACACCTCACTTTTAGTGACAAATGCATCATACTTTTAGGATATAATTTACGTTATATGTATTACATATAAAATCTGAAAAATGCGCACATTTATCGTTAAAAATAAGGTGTAAATGCAAAGGCAGTTTTTCATCCTAGATCTTTTCCCAATGATTCTCTGTTAAATAAATAAATAAATTTACTTGTCATTACTTCTAAAAATAAAAAAACAACAAATCATACAGTGAAAATATGATAGAAAATGAGAAGAATTAATTCTTTGAAGAAATGCAATACGTTTACATACTAGAGTTTCTGTAAATTATATTTATATGCCATATTTTCTGAAAATATAGTCCTATTATATAATATACTCGTATATTTGAAGTTCGTGAAAGTGTCGTTGAAATACACCCGCTGATATCCGTAATATGGATCATGGAGCAACATGGAGCAATTCAGGACAAAGAACAGGTCTAC
Organism: Cyphomyrmex costatus; assembly: GCF_001594065.2. Classification (NCBI taxonomy): domain Eukaryota; kingdom Metazoa; phylum Arthropoda; class Insecta; order Hymenoptera; family Formicidae; genus Cyphomyrmex; species Cyphomyrmex costatus. The sequence goes on along the minus strand of NW_017279009.1, from coordinate 88,209 downwards.
TAATTCAAGGGCAAGGGAAGGGTACTGGAAGGGAGAAGCTCCGCCTTGTACTGTTCAATAAATTTTTCGTCCAAACCTAAACCTAAATTTTTAACCTTACGAATTCGTCTCGCATTCAATTTCGATGAATACCGTTTGAATTTTAGGTACATAAGATTCGTCTTTTCAGCTAAACTTCTTGCACAGTGGGGAAGAGAGGTTCATCTTTTCTTTCATATTGGAGAAAAAAAAAAGAAAAAGAAGATGCAAGAGAATTCAGCTACAAGAAACAGGCCTAAAATGAAAAAACCCTATATTCTTTTTCCATTACATTTTCACTGTACGATATTTTATTATTGTTTAATAACTTTGAAACTAACAATGAGTAAAAACAATTGCTTCTTAACATTTTTCATGATAATTTTAAAAAATAATATATAAAATTCTTATTGCAGACTCTCACGAAGCATTTCAAGACCATCCCTGTCGTGGAGAAGGAAGCTCTAAGCTTTTTCATATATACAGTTAAAACCAATGCGAATAAGTTAGACCAAAAGAACGGTTTAAGTAGCAGTGACACGACGTAACATTATGTGGCAAAATTTTTCGTGTAATATTAGTTACGTGATAAGTGTGTAATATCAATTTTTACTTGTTAATATGTATATGTATTTTATAATGTCCATTCGAAAAGATATATATATATATATATATATATATAACATAAAAATAGATGTATATATAATATTATAATATATAAAAATATAATATATATCATGCATATGTATATATGTGTTATGCCGTGTAGCCTAACATATACATATATATGTCAGCATCAAAATTTTGTTGTTATTTTACTTGCATTTCATTGCACTTCTCGTATGTGTAGAAGCTGGCACGATGTAAAAATGTACAAAATGCGTGCTCGCGATTTCGTTTTAGAAATCGTGGGTGACGAATGACGATATAGTTTGGAAAAAAATAAAGAGTGCGCAGTTTATTATTACAACCAAAAATAAACTTCTATGAAACTAATGCATTTTTATCTATTTTACCTTTATTGAAAAAAAAGAAAATACATAGAATATACGTTCCGCCGTTTCGGGAGCTTGATATAATTCCCTGATATATTTATATACCTATACTTAAAGTATGAATATGTGTAGCGTTGGATAAAGACATGTATAAAGACCTCGGTTTTTTTGTTCTTTTTTTTTACTTTCTATTATATCTTCAACATGCTAATTAGCAGTCACTACCATCATTATTAACTCGCTTTTTCGATCGATTGAGCCTCTTTATAATGATTTTCATTCTTTCTATTTTGCCTATAATATACAGATGGAATAATTTGTGTAGAAAATATTTACAGTGGGTAAAGAAATGTATGAACGTGAATCCTTCTTGAAGCATAAAAGAAACATCAGGGTGTATTACATTTTATTCGATAACTTATTATAAGCAGAAAAAAAACAGATAGTTAAATATCTCTCGAGGTACAGAGATGTATCAAATAATAAAAAATTACCTGAGATAAAAAATTATCTAGTGAACAAGATACATAAAAAGTGATGAGATAAAAAGGCTTTTATCCATTTACATTTTGATTTGAATATTTTTTCAGATGATCTTTTTTTACAAAGATATTTTATTAGAAATCGTCTGTTTTCAGCAAACTTCAAATTCAACAAATATCAAAAATTTTTAGTTCTCTATCGTTATTAATTATTATGGTAATTATTATGGTGCTGCAATAACTATGTTAAAAATGTTAAATATTGCTATATAACTATCCTTTAATTTTGTCCTAACAATGCATTTAGTAATTCTATGCTTTGTATTGTATACCTTTTATCTAAATAAGTATCGTCGACGTTCAATTTTTAAATAACCAATAATCAATTTTGCAATACATACTTTTTCTTGCCCACTGCATCATTAAAATATTTCCGATAAAATCAATTATTACGAGGTAGCGAGATTATCCTTAACAATCTGCGATAAATTTGTCACATGTTGCACATAAGGTCGGTACTCATAGTCGGATCTTATATTTAAGATTTGTATTAAGAGCGTCATGAATTAGAGGATTGTATTAGCGTTACTTAAGATGTTTTGAAATAAAAGCGACTATAAATACCGGCTATAGTCCATCTCAATGCCGAGATACTTTGCCTTTTATTGTTCTGATTAATTTCTTTCGCACCATTTTTTATGTCTCGGCGAAGCGATCTACTGTAACTCTACAATGCGATATAGATGCATGGTGCATTACGTACGTTTTTTTTTTTTTCATTATTCATGAACGTTATCATTATCGTTATCATTGCTTAATATTAATGCATTGTAATAGTATAGCAGTTACCATTACTTGAATTACTATTATTCTATTCTTAAAATGTATAGTAATATCCTGATTATTCGAACGCTCGATCGATCAAATGAATAGATTACATGAGTAGTATAAGGAACGCTCAAATAATCATAAGCATGATGAAATAGATTCGAATTCTATTGTGCTTACTACACATGATTGATATATGTATGCGCATGTATATATTATATACTATATGTAAGTATAATATATATTATATACATATGATATATATTATATAATGCACACGTTAGTCATGTATATAATATAGTATTTGTATATGATATAGAAATTCATTACAAAATGGAACTCTTCTTTTTTTGAATTTGACTTTTTTTTTATATCATTGTAAGTATATAACCGAATTTCTGAGAGACAATTTCTTTCTTTTCCAGACAATATCAACAGTATACATAATATATACAACGATAATTCTAGGTTAGTAGTAAAACTCGCTTGTCTGTTGCAAGTCTGAACTCCGTCTATCTGCAGTTGTCAAGTACTCGAATTAGAATAAAGTTGTCATCCTTGTCCGTTCCATGTGTGTGGGTCCATGTTATAATTTATACGGTCCCAACTTCTTCCGGATCATAATTTTTAACTCTCTTGTTGTACGCAATGATCTCCTACACATAAAAATCGTTTCATTAAACTTGTAAATGTCAAGATAACCAATTACCATACATTACTACAAATCAGCAGAATATATTAAAATCTCCCTAAATGTCCTCAATATATACATATATTTTGATATAAACATACTCTTTCATATCGAGCTCTGTCTTCTTCTGCAATAGCCATATATTTAGATTTTGTCTGTAAATCCGTACTCATCCACAATTTTCCTAATTCTTTTGCAATGTCACCTACTCCCATCTCGGGATGTAATTCTCTCATCTTGCCACGTAGTTCTTGGCAGAAGTAGAAAAATGCAGATCTATAACAGATCGAATTACTGTAAGTATCGTAAGTAATTCAATACTTAGATGAATACTTTTTTGTATCAACAACTTCTGTTTCATTTGTACAAATCTCTATTTATAAAATCATAACAAAATAAAAAAGCAAAAATTGATATTTTTAACGCATCTTTGAAACATAATTCTTTGAAAGATATTTCTGTCTAAATATTATTTATTTTTAATTTAACATACAATGCCCGTTTTGGTGCATCCTTATCTCTGTATCTCTTTGTTCCTCTGCGTGTGGTTCTCTCTGGTTCCTCATGCCCAGTGTAGTGTCTATCATAAAAATACATTTTCTTGTTGTTGCAATGTGCACTACCATCTTCAAGATGTACAACCTATAAAATAGATCAGTATTAATTATAACTATTATTGATAAAAAGATCATAAGAATCTTCATAATAAATATCAATTAAACACATATCTAATTCAAATTTATTCTCTTTTCTCTGTTTGTTTAAATTGCATTTCCTAGATAATTTAAGTTTGGATCATTACAAACTCAAGTACTTTAAGACATTGTATTGTCATACCTCGTTCTTCACTGGTATTGTGATATAATTTTTAGAGCCACCATTAGTCCACTTTGTCTGATTAGTGGAAACATTGGACACATTGTTGGGTTTCATTACACCTTCTGCACCACACTCTGCAAAAAGAATGTATAGATTATGATACAGACTGAATCTACATAATAATACTTATTCCAGTTACACACACCTGGTACCATATTAGTCTGGCCAACAATCATAGTTTCTCTCATTCCAGAATTCAAGGAATTGTCACCAGCCTTTGTAAGGTATACATTCTTTCTATCTGATGATTCCATGACTGTTTTGCACTTACACTGTTCAAAGACTGTGATGTAACTTGTTATTCACCTGTCAATAACAATAACATCAAATTACTTCTTTTCAAAGTATTACTAATACGAAGATTTATGGTACAATCTAGAGAATAAATAAGGTGAAATTTTTCCCTCGTCCGCTATTTTAAACTCCATTTATATATTTAATTGTTAATCTACTTTACTTATTGTTATTGAGTGCTCAAATCAATGTTTGTGCACTTCAATTGTTAATTATATAGCTATTAGGCTTTTTTTTGTAAAGAGAAAAAAAATGACGATCGGCCGAAACTGAATTCTTTTCTCCTTTCGTCTGTTCATATCTCCGAGAGGACACTTAATTCGAACGACGAGAAAACACAAGGTACAGTACGGTAAAGAGAAACCGATTGTCGGCAAAATCCATTCTTTCCGTGAGGAATGCCTAGTGATCGCGAGAATCCCCACGACTATACGGATACGAGTCTCTCGTGGACAACTCTCAGACTGATCGACTTCACTTTTTCAAAGCGTCATCATTTCAGAATACGCGATCAATTTACAACTCCGTCCATTATTTCCAACTTCTTTTTACCTCGCAGAGTCGATTGGGTCAGCCGAAGCGTCGGAGCACTCGGCGTCGTCCGGTCGTACGACAATCACTCAACTTACCAGGCGTCGCGAACGCAGAGCAGAGCACGCAACGCAAGTGAACGCGAGCGGAAGCGGGAGGAGGTGACGGCAGCGGGTCCGCGATCACGAAAGAACCGAGAAGATCGGTGGGTGGGTGGGTGGGTGGAGAAGGGGGGGGGGGGGGGGGGGG
>NW_017279009.1:48692-81549 GCF_001594065.2 Cyphomyrmex costatus | reverse complement strand
AAGGGGGGGGCGAGGCGGCGGCTCGCGGGCTCGATTTCACGGATAACGGAGGCTATCGCACCTTGGGACGGAAAAACATTTGTATCACGTCACAAGCAGAGACGATCGCGACAATCGTGTGTCTGCGAAAGAACGAGATGCAACGTTCGACAGGGAATGACGAAGAGAACAAGAGCGAGGAGAGAAGAAAAAAAAGAACAGCCGAATCCGAACGAATCGGATATGGCAGTGCCGTGGCGTATACGTACTTATGTTACGAGAGACCGTGCACAATGTCCGCGCACGGAAACGCGTCGATTTTTCCTTTTTTTCTCTCTCTCTCTCTCTCTCTTTTTTTTCTTTTACCTAGGGATTCGCTCATACGCGCGGCTGTCGCATTTTTCGCAATCACGATGATCCACGACAGTACTCCCGACAGAGGAGGTGCCCCGTTATCGCACCTATTACGCCCGATAATCGTCACCGATGTGAACACAACCGACGCGTTATGCACCTGTGTGTAAGTACTGAGAAACTGATACTGATATACTGATATTAATGTCTACGATCATGCGATGTTCTGATGTTGCGATTGCGATACTGCGACGCGACTCGTTTTTCTGAGACCGAGTCGCGATTGGCTGGGCGATTTCTGGAAGAATCGGGGATGGGTCTCGCTCACGTCCTGCTTTAGACGTTTCGTTTATACCTCACTGAAATTTCTAGGAGACAAGCTTTTCGATTGGACGTCAATTTGGACATTGCTGCTGACAAGAATAAACTAAAAAAAGTTAATAATTCATGACACCAACCAACTCCGATAATTAATTTAACTCATAATTGATGATTAATTTATCAAATAATGTTATTGTCTATATTACTTTCCCATATATGCCATAAGAGATGGATGTAGAGTCGATTATTCTCCTCGTATTTGATTGTAACTGGTCAGTTTCTTTCAACATCTATTGTTGATCCGGACTAAAGTACTCGTGATGATACATATCTACTTATACGTATACTTTCCTTTTAGAGGACACACTCGACATCGTTCTACATTTATCATTCGTTGAATGTTAAGAAGGATAGAACGACGTTTGTGTCGAGTGTGTCATCTAAAATTCTAAAAAGAAAGCATACTACGTTTATACGGCACGCTTTTTACGCCGAAGTTTAAATAACATCGATATTATGAAACTGGCCAATCGTAGCTATTCCTCTGAAGAATGGAATGACTGTGATTGGCCACTTTCTTAACATCGATGTTATTTAAACTTCGGCGTAAATCGAACCTTTTAAACGTAGTAACTGACGTGCACCATCGCGCATACGCGAAAAACGAAACACTATCGCAATTCAATTGTTGTCTTCTACTGTGAGTAGATTGTGAAGAACGCGGCGCGAAAGCGATTTTGATTTTTAATATCACCAACGATTATTTTAAATCATATCGTTATTTATTCCTGCAAAATAAATATATACGGGACAAAAGTAAGTTTCAATTTTATCTAACATATATATATTATCCAGTAGATATATTTCACTTTTTACGCTTTACGTGTAAGGAATTAAATGTTTGTCATATAAATGATCAAAGATTATAGTAAGTCACGTTTGATTGCGATTTATTTGAGTAAAAAAGAATAAAGATCAATTCTTAGTTAAAACAACAATAATAAGTCACGATTTCATCAAAATGATATTGAAATAAATCGTGTCTGATCAAGAAGTGATTTTTATAATAGTCATTTTGGAGCCACTTTGATAGCGCAATTGCTTTTTGTTCTACTTTTATTTAAGTTTTTCTATTTTTATTTAAGTAATGTTTACTTCCGCAAAAATTACGCAGTTGATTATTTCAGCCTTCCAAAATGATGGAAATGAATATGTTGATCTGCAACAAATGCTACGCTCCGTTTTATAGAGGAAAACATCCTTATCACATTACACAGTGCGGCCACATCTCCTGCCAATCTTGTCTGCAGCAATGTAAATTTTAAGAAATATTTCACATTACGATACAATGTACTTTCCAGGATATTTTTTCTACTCGTCTTCGACTTGCGGTTTTTCAGTCGAGAAGCAATGCCCGCAATGCCAGCGTATCGGCACCATATCGTTGGCATTGGAAGAGCCGCTGATACCGAAAGTGATGCCATTCTTTCAGCCTTTTGCCGATACTATGGAAATGATGCTAAAGGTGGATGCGTTCCACAACAATCAAATTAAAATAATAATGCAGCGCTACCAGGAACTTGTATGTATAATTAGTCTCCTATTCTTATTACTTAGTTTTTTCTAGATTTAAATTTTTATTATTTCCATACAACACAAAAGCTTACAGCAACATTGTTGCGATACTTACAATGTTATTGCAATATGACTGAAATGTTGCTGGAATAATTTGTATTAATTGTTATTTGTACATTTCGTGTCTTTTACAATCCTTGTGTTTCTGTTATTCCTTTCTTTGTATTTTTCTTTAAATTCCGACGATCTGTAGCAATCAGTTTAAAATAACAAATGCAGCGTTTCCGATCTTGTATATATAAAATCAGAATCTGTCTTTTCTATTACCTTTGGTTTTTCCCTGCAGTCTTAATTGTTTATGATTGCATATTGTATTTTTTTAAATTGTTGTTATCGATGACGCAGGATAAAAAATACGAAGTACTGAAAACCCGATACTGGATGTCAGATCGTAATTTGAAAGCGCTGATGGAAAAGTATGTGACTTTGAAAAATAATAAGGCTAAACTTGAGAAGCAACTGGCACTCCAAATGGCCAATAGGGAAACTCCGCGATCCTTTGTAATGGAAACACCGGCTGACTCCGGTATTTTTTCGAATGGCTCAAATCAATCAAGCACAGGGTAAAATATAAAACTTTGAATAAAAAGAACAATTTTATATCTTTCAACGAGATCAGAGAAACGAAAACGAATCTTCTTGTAAAATTCGTTTTTATGTTTCATATAATAATATTATGTTATTCAATTTTGATAATTCAAAAATAAAATATCTAAATGATATTATGATATCCTCTGTTTTTATTGTATATCTTTTATTTTTAGATATTCTCTGGCATCATCATCGAATTTGATGAAATCCGTGGGCTTAACACCTATTGGATCGCCTGAGAAGAAATTTTACAGAACTATCGATGGTTTCCGTATACCTGCAGTAAACCGTAAACCTGTGAAATCTCTTGCTTCCTTGAATAATACGCAGTTTCTTTAAATTGTAGTTTTATAGAAGAGAAAATTTTCTTTCTTCTCTTTCATAATTATATTTCTTTTTTCATGGTTGTCGTTTCATTTAAAATTTACTGTCTTATTAATTAAGTAAAAAATGCTAACTTTTTTTATTTGATTTAAAAAAATGGCAATCTCATGTATAAAATACATGAAAAAGAAGTGAATTATGTTCATTGTAAATTCTGATAATACATATGTAACATGTTTATATAAGCGAAAAAACGCAAACTTTTGATTTAATTTAAAAGAAATGACAATCTCATTAATTATATGAGAAAGATTTGAATTATTTTAATCATGAATTTTAATGAACATTATGTTAAATATTTGAGATATCTGTACAATTAATAAATATATTATTTCTTATTAAAAAGTAAATTGAGTTTTTTTAATCTCACGAATTTGCAAATGAGGTATGCAATTATATTAATGCAATATATATGCATGTCGATGTATTCGTAGACTTATTTCGATACGTTGCGTAATTGATATTCGTTCTTCAGATTATTATGAGTCATCCGTTTAGATATGAATTTAAATTTAAAGCGATATTCGATCGGTAAAATAGGCAGCAATTCCTGCGCGATGAAAACAATCGTAAAATTCGCGGATCACAAGGACAGAGTTTCGAGCCGGGCATAAATTTGAATGACTATTTTGACGAGTAATTGATTGATTTATGCGATTTATGTCTGTACTGTATGCACGATTATATGTTCCAAACGAGTATGTTTGGAAGATCGATTTCGGATCCGTTTTAAAGCATCATCGCGGAATGATATGTTAGCGTGGCAGAATTAGCATGGCAGAGGCAAATAATAACGACAGTGGTGTGTCGAGTCTTGCTGACAACACGATAGGAAGTATGCTAAGCGACGAGCTTCCAAATGATTTGCAAGAGGTAATTCAATACTACCAAGTAATCATTTAGGTTAGAGTGCTACATAAACACTGTTGAACTAACAGCTCTAACTTTTTATGTCACATATGTGACACTTCGAAATAATGAAATGTTTTGTTCACATCCCTTTCCCTCTTTTCTACAACATAACTGTTGTCAACAGATAGTGTCAGTTCAAGCAGAAGACAGCATTTTGCAAGAAGTATCAGAACATATCAAACACAATACAAAATCAAACAATCAACATAGAATACAAGATGATGATGTCAAATCAAATATTGAAGAAAATATCGAAGTTAATAGCAAAAAGAATCATAAGGCAGAATTGCAAAAGCAAGTCGAGATTGGAGAAATTACTCCATTTGAAGCAGTATTTAAACAGTCAGCTATAGAGCTAAAGGAAGGGTATGATATAAAATATTTATTTTACTTATAATTTAAATTAAATTTTGAATGTAACAATTGATGAATCTTAGTATTTAAATAATTCAAAATTTCATAATTAAATTTAATAATTAGTTTACATTCTTTTTTAGAAGTGCTACTAAAAGTTCTCAATTATCTGATCTTGAGAAGTATTTCAAACAACAAGCTGCTCTTGCTGAACAAAAAAGGAAATTAAAGAATGTATCTAAAGCATCTGACAAAAATACAGTGTCAATAAAAAAAAAAGCAAAATTACTTGATACTGATGCAAAAACGAATAAAAAATGTCAAAAATCTAAACATGAGAACAGCCAAGACAACACTATGCAAAGTACAGACAAGGCAGATTCCAATGAAGCAAATGGGATTGATGACAACAGTTCAGAAAGCGAATATATTCCCAGTGATAACGAAGTGGATTCCGGTAATATTAACATTCGATTTGTTTGGATTAACTTGAAAGAAGTATATTAAACAATTTTTTTCAGATATGGAGGATAAGGCATCGTCTAAAAAAAGAAAATCTTCAGTTAAATCCGGGTGCATCCGCATAAAAAGAAGTACGTATTTTTACAATTGATGAATTATTTGATCTTTCTGCTGTTGTTATTTTTTTGTTTTATTACTCATTATTTTGATTTTATTTTTTTTAAATTTATTCAGCTCGAGATGATGGAGATCATCAACTATTTAAGCAAAGAATAGAAACGAACACTTATCCTAAAGATGAAGCAATGCACAAAATTGATACTCTCTTTAAAGTGCCACAATGTATTTGGGAAAAATTGTACAGGTAGATATGTTATTTTGTCGAATTTTACAATTTTATTTATCTCTAAATATAAATATTTATTTAACATTTTGAGCAATTAAAGAAAAGACTTTAATCTTTAATATTTAGATCTTTTTATGAATTATTTTGACATATAGATCAATTTTCTGTATCAGAATTAAATTCAATATTTACTTTATATTTGAATTAATATAATTACGTATATTTATATACATAATACATAATTTTTTTTTAATTATAAATTTTTTATAAAAGATATCAAAAAGTCGCAGTTAAGTGGCTCTGGGAATTGCACAGTCGTAAATTAGGCGGCCTGTTGGGTGATGAGATGGGATTAGGAAAAACTGTGGAGATTATTGCATTTCTCGCGGGTTTGGATTGTAGCGAATTGCTCTCTTACAACGGAAGGTATTGCACATTTTCTTGCTTCTTAATTGATGTAGAATTTATATGTATACAAAATATTTGCGGAATATTTTTTTCTTAAAAGAGAGTATCACCTACTTATAAATATCATTTTATTCCTGTTATTTATATTCGTTGGTATATTTACGTTATAAATGTATTGACATGCATTTGAAAAAAAAAATTCTATTCACAATTAACAGATACAGAGGATTAGGCCCGACTCTAGTTGTGTGTCCTGCTACTTTAATGGAGCAATGGGTGAAGCATTTTCATGAATGGTGGCCTTTCTTCAGAGTCGTTGTGCTTCATCATTCTAGTGGCTATAATGGTAAGTAAATAATTTATATATGTTCCTCAAAGATATCAACCACAAGTATGAATTCTCATTCAGGTGATCCAGAAAGTTTGATAGAATCTCTACAAACTGGCGGAATACTCATTACTTCTTACAACGGAGTTCTTAGACACAAAGATTTGCTTGTGCATAGTCAATGGCATTATGTTATTTTAGACGAAGGCCATAAGATTCGTAATCCACAAGCAAAGGTAATTACTCAGTAATTGACATAATAAATGTTTATTACAAGAAAATTGCAAATATTATCTTTCATATTAATTAAATTATATTATTATAAATTATATTATTTTATAGGTAAGCCGAGCGGTGAAGCGATTTGCAACATCGCATCGCTTGCTGCTGACTGGTAGTCCAATGCAGAATTCCCTGAAGGAATTGTGGTCCTTGTTTGACTTTATTTTACCTGGTAAATTGGGCACACTACCTGTATTTCTAGAGCATTGTGCTATTCCTATAACACGCGGTGGTTACGCAAATGCCACGCCGTTGCAGGAAGCAACAGCTCTCCAAATAGCCACTATGCTGAAAAACACTATTACACCATATATGCTCCGAAGAACAAAGACTGATGTGAAGCATCATCTCACTCTGCCGGAGAAAAATGAGCAGGTTCACCTTACTTTTTTTATAATAGATATATCTCTGTTGCAGACAATTATTGTTCTTTCACTTTTATTTTACTTTCTTTCTCTCTCTCTCTCTCTCTCTCTCTCTCTCTCTCTCTCTCTCTCTTTCAATAATCTTTTTTTTCATAGATACAAGAAATATCGAAATTTTCAATTATTATTGAACCAATTTGTTTTTTTTTCCTCAGGTATTATTTTGCAGCTTAACGGATGAGCAAAAGAAGTTGTATAAAAAATATCTATGCTCCGATGATGTTTCTTTTATTCTTCACGAGAGAAATGATCATGGCAGCGGAAGATATAGGGCGAGGTTTCTCATTGCTTTATCAGCATTGAGAAAAATATGTAACCATCCAGATCTGTTTTTGTACACCAGAGAACAAGTAAGATAACTAGCATAATAACACTTCATTTATAAAAATATAAATCTTTTTTCTTTTTAAGGACTCCGATGAAGATATTGATTTGTTCGAAGAACAAATAGAGAAATTCGGATATTATAAACGTGCTGGAAAAATGATAGTAGTTCGATCTCTTCTGAAAATCTGGCAGAAGCAAGGTCATAGAGTGCTACTTTTTACTCAGGGAAGACAGGTAAATGATCCTTTTTTGAACATATAGAATATAAATTTTTTATATTCGTCGAATTTCAAAAATATCGATATTACTTATATTTATAAATAAATATTACATTGTTTTCATTTTTTTAATACAAAAATACTAAGTTTTTCGAATTATTCAAATTACTTATTAGAATTATTATATTACACATGTTATTATATAACTAACCCGCCAGATAAACTATTTTTCATACTTTTTTCTTTCTACACAGATGATGCACATTTTAGAGTCTCTTTTGCAACGTGAAAAATACACTTACTTGAGAATGGATGGAACAACAGCAATGTCTCAACGGCAGCAAACGATTCACAAATTTAATAATGTACATATTAATTATTTGAAAAATTTATGGCAATAACATCCTTGGAAAATTAATTCTTTTTTTCGAAGGACACGTCATATTTTGTATTCCTCCTAACAACGCGCGTAGGAGGCCTGGGAGTAAATCTGACCGGTGCGAATCGAGTGGTTATTTATGATCCCGATTGGAATCCAGCCACAGATGCTCAAGCGAAGGAACGCGCGTGGAGAATAGGCCAGAATAAGCAAGTCACTATCTATAGATTAATTACTGCTGGCACTATTGAGGAAAAGGTTGGTAACAGTAGATTATCAAGTAGATCATCAATTTTATTGATAAAAAAGATGTATGAATATAATGATATTTTTATAAGATTTAATCAAATAGTTTAGTAACAGCAATTTCCTTCTCTCTTTTCAGATATACCATAGACAGATCTTCAAGCTGCTACTTTCGAATAAAGTTCTTGATGAGCCACGTCAACGTCAACTATTTAAATCGACGGATCTGGTGGAATTATTTAATCTGAATGAGCCGATAGCCGGCGAGTTTTCCGAATCGGATCGCTTATTTAGAGAATCTAGATTGACACCCAGTGGCTTTTCTCTGAGTAAAATCGAGGAGATGAAAAAGTTAGCGTCGGTTCTCAGTAAAAAAATAAGCGCTAAAACAAAATTGATGTGTGTTGAAAATAAAGATACAAATAATAGCACTTGCAAAGAAGAATGTGATAAACAGAATGATAATTCAAAACGCTTAGATGCTCTTGTCACGAAAAATGATGTGTGTGAGGACCAAAACTTGCCTTCCGATCATTATAATACACAAAAGTCTTCGAGCAAATGTAATGATGATTTTGATATGAATTCTGATGCAAATATTGAAAGAAATATAGAATATAGTAATATAGAAAATGAAAATACATTTAAGAAGGACAATTGTGAACAGAATGTAGTTTCAGTGAAATCTTTAGATAATCATTCTGTGGAAAAGAAGAAAAAATTTGTATTAAATGACGACAAAGTCACGTCATCGTCTACTCATAAACGAAAAAAACATAGAAAAGATTCGAGCAATACAAATGTTTCTGCGATATTTGAGGGAGAACGTGTCTCTTGTCTAATCGGTCGTCGCCTGGGACGTTCTATTGAAAGAGAAGAGTCAGCTTCAACCACAGACGATGACTATGTGTTAAGGAAGCTATTCGCCAAATCAAGTAAATCATACATGTTTCATTTCTTTAAAAAATATATACAATATTTAATTTGTTGTCTTCAACTTATACAATATTTATGTACATATATTCGATATATTTATGTACATTCAAATATTAATTATGTTCTCACAAAAAACTAAATACAGTACACATTTTTTATTAAGTTAATCCTCCTAATATTATAAAAAATATCTACATTCTTATGTAAAACTTTTCAGCTGTTAGTTCGGCCTTTCAACATGAAGCAGTATTATCAAATGCAAGTCATAATAGTGATAATGAAAATACAATGCAACGTTTTGCACGTGAATCTGCGCAAGAAAGCATGGACTTTGTTCATCAATCAGGGAAACATTGTTGGAGACCAGCATAAGATAACCTATAGTTTGTAACGACATTGTATGTTTATTTTTTTCTATAATTTTTTTATAAGATTATACATACACACGTGCACGCACACACATATATATGTGTGTATGAATATATATATATATATATAATACTATATATACGTATTATACACACAGGGTGAGGCATCTAAAACAGGCCACCTAAATAACTCGCTTGTTTTTGATGATACGAAAAAATGTTTCAGACGAAAATGGAAGTTTCAAGGGGGACGTGTTTTGGGACCTTGTTTTTTGTCTAGGTGGAGGCACTAAAAAGATATGAAAGTCATCTCTTTTTTTTTAATGGAATTACATGATTTTTTTACATAATATGAATCCTTTAACGTTTAAAGTATAAAATATTTTGTAAACTATTGGTTTTTTTATATCTGTATTTTCATATCTTTATATGCAGAATTGTTAAAGAAATCATATCATGTAAAAAAAAAGTCATTCCAATACAAAGTTACTGAAGCAATTCCATTTTAAAAAATGGAGATGACCTTCATATCTTTTTGGTGCTTCTACCTAGATGAAAAACGTGATTAAAACATGTCCTCCTCGAAACTATTCCACTTTTATCTAAAAGATTTTTTTTGTATTATTAAAAACAAACAAGTTATTTAGGTGATCTATTTTGGATATCTCATCCCTGTATAAGTACATCATTTCACAACTTAAGTAAAAGATGAGAGTTGTAAGAAAATCATTCTTATACAATCCAAAATAAAATTTATAATCTTTTTTATTTTCTTTAAACTTACTTTGCATACATTCGCGTAGTATAACAGAGTACAACATTTCGATAGCAAAGAATTTTGTAAATAAATTATTTTTTACAATGTTACAAATGCTTCTCTTACATACATGTATAAACACATATTACATAAGTATAAATTATGGAGAGATATAATTATTATAGAAATATTGTATTAATTTGACAGTATTTCGTATATATGCTACACAAAATAAACTTATTTTTTCATTTTTCTTTGAATATAATTCAATTCACATATAAATCCAAAAAATGCATATACATACACTTTTATAGAGAAAAAATTAAAATTTACAAAAATTTTAATTTTAAATATAAATTTTAATTTTAAATATAAATAATTATTTAGGTTGACATATGAAAAAGCATATATTCAGTTCATATAAAGAAAATGAATAGATAAATATTTGAAATAAAATTGTAGTACAAAAGATTCACAATTGGTAACAAGACATTAAACAGTCTTGATATTCAAATTACTAGAGCAGGGCTCGCTCGTTCCTCGACCGTCGTGCGGCATTTGGACTGCACGTGAGTGATGAGGTGAGGGAAACAGTGGAAGGCGGAGCCGATTCAAAAATCGGCCGAAAGTTGTAAAGCGTACCGAGCCCTGCTCTAGAACAATCAGGAAATGCAAGAGTTTCGATTACTTTCTCCGTTACTTTTTATAATAACATAATAATGTTGCAATTTTTTATGATTGTAATGACAACTAATTAAACACTAAAGTTGCGCTAAGATTAGAAAAATTATTTCGCTTAATTATGCGATTACTTACTGAAAAAAGTAATCTGTAACAAATAATGAGTAACGTTACTCGTTATAACGAGTAACAAATACCCAATTAATTTTTTCAGTAATTAATGACTTTTCTAACTCATTACAAGTAATACTCGAATTATTTTTTAGTCCTGATGTTACAATCATAAAAAAATTCATCAAATCATTATTATAACAACAATAACGGTAAAGAAAGTAACGGCGTTACAAAAGTTACCTCCATTCCCTGGGAATAATATTTGTGATGGTAACATAACTGCATCAATATTGTAAAAATCTTTCGAGATTAGGTCCAAACTTGCCTAACGGATCTTCCGGAAACATTATGTAATCCCCAACGAAGGTGGGCATTAGTAAACGGTTCAGAATAGTATTGCGCCATTCCGGTTTCTCTCTATACAAATCTCTGTATTGATCTGAAGAAATCACTATCCCTCCACACGATGTCGCATATTTCAAAATAAATCTGCGATAAAAGAAATAAAGAAACGTCAAGAAATTAAATTTTTATTACGTCTTATATATGTGCGAAATATACATATCGCTCCTTCGTATACTTCAAAAGTGATATAACTAAAAAAAAACGTGATTTTTGAATTATTATCATGAAGAGATAATATTAAAAACATTAAAATCAACATGATTCAAAATGGTGACTTTTTTAAGAATTGTGAAATGAGGATGAATGGAATTTGATCAGGTTGAGAACATATTCTTTTGCCGATATTATTTGATTAACCAATGATAGACAAATTATACTGTCACTTTTGAAGTAGAAAAACAACATAAATTCCTAATTAATTAAGGCTCCTGAATATTCAGCCAAGAACTCCGTGTTGATGGTAGCGACACCGAATTAGTCGGTAGCCTAGCAAAACTGGTAGTTATACACACAAATGCAAGCTCATGTCCGTGTGCTCATTTTCGGGCAGAAAGGGAGCACATAGACATGGGATTCATGCTTGTGTGTGTATAGCGCCTCGCCATGATAAAAGGCTGAACTAATAGGCGCGGAAAAGTGATGTTTTGACAAGTTTAGACGACAAAATTTTTTTTGCGTGCCATTTCGTCAATATTTGCTTATTTGTGAAAATGTGACTACCCTCGTACTCGTTAAAATCCTAAAAATTGACGAAAACTGCAGTTATCGTGAAATTTTATACGTAAAAGCGTATATTTCACTCGTTTCATCAGCTGTTAAACTGTGTGATTCTGCCCGAGTATAGACTCACTTTACGTGCCTTTTACGACCATTTACTGACTATCAGAGGAGGAAAGGACAGTTTCCGCCAATTTTCACAAGTGTTTTTGAGCGATCTCGCCTTTTAAATTTATCCAAATTGTCTTTATTAAAAAATGGGACGCAAGAAAAATTAATGTGTTTTTCTCGCCTATGACGTCACAATTCCAACATGGCCGTCGCCGGTATTCAGGAGCCTTAAATACAATAAACAATGAAAGAAGAGCATAAAGTTTATTATAACTTACTATATAATTTTGCTATAAACAAGAAAATTGAGATAAGATGTTTATGTAAAATACACTCAGTTAACAAAGTCTGCAGAAACAAGTTTTGAGTAGAGTATGCTATCAATTTCTGATAGCAAGGCAACATCGTCATATAAAAATTTCACACAGAGTCTGTAATATCTGACGATGTGAGCAAACTGTCATCAGAAATATGACAAAGCCTACTGACATGCTCTGCTAGCAAATTAGTAATAGAGACTGAACAGGATTTGCAGCTGCTGCTCAATTTCTACTATTAGGCTGCGTTCCGTTTCACGCATACGCGCGCATTCCCTATACGTGACGCTCACTATATAAAATGCGCGCATATGTCTGAAATGGAACGCAGCCTTAAGCGGGGAGCACAGACTTTTGCATAACGCATAAACCATATACATAAAGAATTTGATTAGTCCATTGACTCATGCATAAGAAAATGGGCCAATGAAATTCCTTATGCATATGCTTTATGCGTTATGCAAAAGTGTGTGTTGGGGCTCTTAGTCTGCCATCAGATACCCCATGCTCAGATACTGTTTCATTTTTTTACATCAATCGACTGTCTGATTATGTGAACAGGGGAACGATATATCTTAAAATGAAAATTGATGAATTTACTATATGTTTACTAATGAAATTATAAATATTTTAGTAAATTCGCTAAATTTTGTAATTTTTATCTTATTTCAAGATACACAATTGATGTCAGTTTGCTGATATTCCTAATCAAATCTGCTGCATCTGCCGACATTTTGCTAACATTTTATTTAATGCCAACAAATTAATGATTAATTATACTTCTATAAATTTTATACATTTATACAATAGGTCTAGTATTATATACTGTATGAAAAATATAAACATTTTACTGTATATAGAAATAATTCCTACTTTGTAAAGAATGTAATAAAATATACACATTCTATTTTTCTATTTATATAATAAAAATGTAGTACCGATCGTCATAAGATGTAATTTGTCTACCACCAATTTTGCGGCTAGGTGTAAAAATGACTATGCCCTCTTTGTATAATTCCTCAAGAAATGTATATTCCTTTCTACGAACGTGTTGTGGTAAGAAAACTTTTACAGCATGACCTCTCTCTTTAAAATAATTTACCACTATTTGGATACCTTTTTCTGAGAATTCTTTTCCTTGTGTATGGCTAAAATATAAAGATTATCATATTCAAAATGATACATAAAATCGCAATCTTTACAAATTTTATAAGTATAATAATTAACTAATTTTACATTATACTTATCAAAATTTATCAATATGTACATCAATAATATATATGATTAAATAAAAAGTATCATACTTCATCGCCACATTACAACCATCAACAACTATCTCTCTTAATCTAGGTTTTGAATTTGTTTCGCTATTGTTATCTAAATTTTTCTGAGTTTCCTCTGTTTCTCGTTGCAATTTGTCGCTGTAACGTAATTTTTTGGAAGTTGAATTCGAGTTATTGTCATGATGTCTTTTTCTTTGTCTGTTATTTGAACATTTCAAAGTATTCCGTTTAATGGATTCGAAAAACGATTTGACTATAGTTTTATTGCAAGATATATCTCGTTTCACTTTTCTTTTCTGTTTATGTGTATCTCTCAAAAGTTTAAGGTACTTTAAATTAGGTGTTGTATCAATCACAAACATTGGATTTGTCTCATCGGGATTACAGCTTGCATCTTTCTTATTTGTATTCACATTTTTCTTCTTTTTATTTATATTTTTCTTGTCTTTTTTCTCATTTAATGAATTCAGACATGACCATATCATAATCACATCATCCTCTGTTTGTGATGGTGCTAAATGATATATAGATATTACTTTAGAACAGTATTTTAGTAAACATAAATCATCTACATCAAAGACACAGATGATACAGTGTAAATAGTGATTTCATTACATCTTTATTGTTTGTCAGTGTTAAACAAAGTTGAAATGATACAGTGGCCTAGATTAGGCTGTACATTTAGGCCTTCACCTAATACAGATTAAATAAGAATACATGTCATATAGGTAGTAGCCTAAATCAAAAACATAAAGAATGGACTATGCAATCAACATCTAAGTAGTATTCCAATATGGTCGACAATAAAGATAGATGAATTGAAAAAGAGATTAGTCTTACACAGTTCTTTGTTTTTACTCTTAGTGACCATTCTGACATATAAAATTACAACCCATTCTCTGTTTTTGGCTTAAATATATAGTGTATACTAGATCAGTGTGTACACTGTTACAGTGTGTACACAGTAGGTGCTTTTCATTGATGATACAAGTGTTGTTCTGTCTTTGTTACTTCCAATAAAATTCCAACAAAGACAGAACAATATTAGTATCAACTTGTGTTACTAATTATAAATGAAATACATCTTTTGTCATCTGTGTCTCTTAGTAGAACCCAAATTCTTTCATCAGAATTTTATTAGAAAATAGTTACTCACCTATATTTTCTTCATTTAAACATTCCTGCGTGTCTGTTAAACAAAGCACAGATGTATCATTCTCTGATGGTATTGCGGACGATTCATTTGTGTTTTGTTCAGTAGTTTTCAATTTTTCATTTTGCTGAAAAGGTGAGGCCGGTCCTGAGCTACATTCAATAAGCGAGACATCTTCAATTCTATCATCTCTTTCACTATCACTGTCGTTGATGACAATTATACTATTTCGTAAAGATTTTCTTTTAGAGGAGTTTGCTGCATTTTGTTTAATAAATTTTCGTATTCCAACAGATAACCTCTCATTCCTTCTGCGTGCTATATTTTCTACCAAGCTAATGAGATCCAAATTGGTTGATAAAAATCGTAAGCTTTAGCAATGTTTTGACGTAAAAATTTAATTCAGTCAGACATTACCTTTTTTTTTTAAAAACATTCAATGGACTGTTGTAAGCATATCTAGATTCGTTTCGACTTAAACTCTTTTTTCTTTTCATCTTCATAAACTTCTTACATATCACGCAAATTATGTATAATTATATACAATCAATTTTGAGCGAAAAATAATACCCTCGAAGTGATTATCCGTTATTCTATGTTCCTAAAATATAATCTCAAGATTTTCGTAAAACGGTCACTTAATACTTACATACGCTGTGAATCGAATAGATCTCATCATGGTTATATCGCTGCATGTTTTGAAATTGTTTAGTGACTTGAATTGAAACGGAGGGCGCTTCGACGATTAGGTATCTCTGCTATATATATCAATGGAAATTCATCGATGATCGATAAAGCAGAGCGCGCGGAGGTAAGTTAGAGGGCGTTGGAGGTATGACTCAATAAAATAGTGAGGCGCGCCGGACGGGCGGTGTTCGCCTAGCAATCGCTGGTGATGAACGGTTGGCGTGTAAAATAAGCGACGTACGGCGCGATGAGTTTGACAGCGGCAACGATCGACATCGAGTGACGCGCTTCCTCTTTCTCCTCCACCTCTTCCTTTCCTTTCACTCCCCTCGCGTACATCCGAAGTAAAAAAAAATCGTGAGTAAAAAATCACGAGAGCGAGCATTCGACATGATCGAGAGAGAGATGCGATTGAGGAGAATCCCGTGACAAAAGGTCTCGCCAGACATTTAGGTGTATTATTATGGCAGAATGGACGAACGTAAATTGCTACCGTTGCTGATACTCTTTCTGGCAGGTAAGGATTTCGCCGAGTGAAATAATTACGAAAGAGAGAGAAAAATTACGAGTGTGCATGTGTGTGTGCGTGAGGAAGGAAGGAAAAGAGAAAGAAAGAGGTACGCTTCCGTTCGAGGAACAATACCGCGATCCATATCCTACGATCATGCGATCCACGACCGGCGCGAACGATCGTTACGATTCAGGGTCGGGGAGTTATGTAAAGAGACTATCTTTCCGTCGCTTTTCCGTTGCTATTGCCATTTGCCACCTGCGTCATTCGCTGTAAGCGTGAGTAATGGCAGAGTGTGTATGTAGTTTGCAAAACCACCTGCCGAGATCACGACGCAATTCTTTGTCGTCGTCGTGTTTTCTTCCCGATAATATTTTGTATATCTTTCTTTTAGAATAATGCTTCCCGGTTGAATTATTGTGCATCGCAACAACTAAAGATCCGTTTATCTTAATTATATCTTGAAACAAAACAAATGTACAGTCATATTTTGTAACAGGAGAATGAAAGAAGTAGCGTGCAATTAAATTTCGAGATCTGTAATCTGTATTATTTTTTAAAATTTTATCCAGCTCAGTTGTTACTTGTTGCACTATAGTTTGTTTTTGACAGAATAGTCTTTTTTTATTGGATGTAATAAATTTGTTTATCACAATCTGCTTGTCTAGGTCATCTGTCTAATCAAACAATTGTTATTAATGATTACCATTAATAACCATATAAGATAAATGTTGATGAGCATTTGTGAACTTGTAGGATGGCAGAAAGCAGTGGCTGTGGTACCAATGCGGTACATTGCTGTGGATGTGGGTAAAGATCTGAAACTGGCCTGTGTCGAGGAGAGTGATCTTTTACATTCCGAGGAATCCAATGTGATGTGGATAAGAGAGGGACGGGAGGATGGACAGGTAGAACGGCTGAAAATTGAACCCAACGGTGTGCTAGAATTGTTAAATGTCAGCGTGGATGACGCTGGGAATTACTCATGCACCTTGGATGATGCTGTGAAAGCTAAGATCAATGTAGAAGTCAAAAGTATGTTATAGTTCAACCACTTCTGATATAAAATAATTTATATAATTGCATTTATATAATTGCATGTAACATATACTAGCGTTTTTTAAATACAGCCAAATATGTCATAAACAAATAACTAATTAATTACACAAGTTTTAGATTAATTAAAATATAATTTGTGTTTTAGATTTGGTAGTTAATTTAAAAATCTTATTTAATCAAGCTTTAGCATAAAAGCATTATTCTATTTATTAGAATATAGCTTTAGACTTTATTTTATTGTATATTTCTTTTGTATTTCTTTAGCACCTCCCCCAGCCCTGCACAATGTATGGGTCAAGCCATCCACGATATTGGCCAACATTCTCTGGGAAGTGGCTGGTACTGGCGGATATCCTATCATAGACTTCACTGCCGAATATCGTTTGAAACCAGTCACGGGCGAAGAACCGGAAGAATGGAAGCCCATTATTCCAACACACATTCCTCCAAATTCTGTAAATACCTTGATCTCCAAATTGTGTAATAAAAAATAGAGATGTTGAAAAAAAGATGCGACGAGATAACTTGATAACGTTATGTAATACTGCAATCATCGCAATAGCGAAACATTGTTTTATAACATTGTATCCGCTTTGATTTAAATTATTTATTAAACTGTAAAAAAAAAGAAATATTTTTTTATCAGGAGATAGTGTCTCTAGCCATGTTCAAAAAAAGTACTAGTAAAGATTAATAACGTTATAAAGTTATTCCATCTCTTATAAAAAAGAGATTGAATTAAGACTAATGATTGTTTTGTTATTTTAAAGAGACAAATAGATGTGTATCATTTGGTGCCAAACACTACATACTCGTTTCGAGTGTGGGCAACCAATCAGTTGGGAAAAGGAGAGGTCGTGGAAGTCGAGGGTCATACGCATTACAGTGTAGAAGAATTGGGTATTTTGTTACAATTATTATTACAGAATTACTACTCGATGTGAAAATTTTGTATATAGAGATTGTCACAAAGATTCGAACTTTTGTATAAATCTGTAGCTGAAACTGTCGCCACTATTTAAATTGAAAATATTAAAAAGTAGTTATTTATTAAACTTACATATTTGAAAATTACTTATTGAAAGATATTTGAATTTTTTTTTTTTAAGCATGTTTGAGTTAAAGGTGATATCAAATCCAAACTTTTATAAATTCATAATTTTAATGGCAATAGTTTTGGCATATTCTTCATATGTATGTAACATTTTTTGTAGAAATTACAAGATATATCTTTCTGCTAAATGTTTCTTGTACAATATCTAAGCTAAAGCTAACTTTATTATGTGACATAACTAATTTTCAGAACTCGCCCGACACCTCTTAGCCGGCGTAGAGAATTTCGATACACGCGTCTGGGTGGCAGCCGTAGGTATTGTGATGGGCACACTTATGATTCTTGGTTTAGGTACTTGTTACCTACTGTATCGCGAGTGCAAGGCACCCTGTAAGCATCCTATCTGATAACATATCATAAGAGCTTCTGCTTCTACTCTGTCTCTTTACTGCTGCTACTACTACTTTCCGCTGGTGATGATCATAACATTCATGGCCTCTCTAATAAGCACAATGCTCGAGAAAATCGTTCTATCTCTCCATAGAAGCCTTCGTGCAAGTTACAGCTGAAGAACATACATCATATTCACTTAACAAACAACAGGACCTGTTAGCATCATAGCCGACTAGCTGACTCTGTGACTTTAATCTTTGGCTTTTCTCTATTACGCGACAGCCATGTTTTTCGAAAAATTAATATTTTTATAATATCTCGTTTCTGTATATTCTGAGCACCTTGCAAACTTTTCATTAGATTTAACATTTATTAACAAATACATCATTCAACGGAGATCTCATTCTATCAATTATATTAATACGACACTTTTCAAATTGCTGCACTAAACACTAACAATGAGCACACAAGTAAAACAATATTTTTATCTTTTACGATATATGGCACACATGGAATGAAATATCGAACTACTCAATAGAATTTCCTTGCCGCAGATTTATTTGTCTGAATCTTTTTGAATACGAATATTTTCTCCTATTATTCCAATTAGTTATTTCTTATTCTGTACATACAGAATGTTAACGAGCTTGCCGAAAATAATTTAGTGATAATGAATGAATAGTAAATATTACGATATAGTCATAGAAAGCATTATGGTCTAGTTAAGTAATATCGGTAAGATCTTTGACATTATCGAGGTAGGTAGGTCAAAGGTAGTAGGTTCATTTGTCAGGCAAACGGTATTTCGATTGGCATCGGAATCTGGTAGTATATTGTTGCATCAATGAAATTATCAACAATTAGAAATAATTTGGGAAATATGGTAACCGTGATCTGAAATTCCGAGGCATAAATGGTTTACAATACCTGACAAAGAAAAACCGGTGAAGGGAGAGGGTAGAAGCTAATGAGACCCGTGGCCTAGACTAATGAAAATTAATCTCCGTTCCGAAATTGCAGCGCAGCTGGAGGAGCAGGAGGTGATTGAGCTCGTCCCCAACATCATTCTGAATCCGGGATTTTTCGACGAGCGCACCGAGCACGTACCACAAGATGAGAATTTCAACAATCAGACGACTACACGCCTCAATAACAACAGCGTTGTGCAACCTAGACGGCTTTAGCGTTTTTTGTTTAGCTTAGACTTGCTCCGCTCCGAAGTGAATAAATTGGACGCAGTTTTCTACGTCATCTCGAATGTAAGTAACCGAATTTAATCGGAAAGGCCTCGAGTTTGTCTACAAAGAAAGAATGAAAAACGATGATCGACGAAATTGATAGACTAAAAAACGCAAGACTATTAGCAATCATGGCGAAAGGAGAATACGTTTCGGGGAAATTTCGGAACACTTCAGCAGTCCATCAATAGCTTCAAGTGCCTCGCTAGTTTCCTCGACTTTTCTCTTGCAATCAGAGATCGAACGAAAGAATGGCTTCTATTCTAAAAGAGTTTTCGTCAAAACCTAAATCTCTTTAATGCGATTTTAAGGATTTCAGCGGAATATTTGTAAAAAATTGCTATTATTCTTGGAAAATTTACAAACAATTTCAAGGATAAAACGTAAGTAGATTTTTATATGTGCAGTAATATAGAAAAAAAAGTGTAAAATAGATAGATTAAAACTCATTTTTGAGAATCTGCGGGAGGTATCTCTATCAAAATATAATAATATTAAACGTTATGATTTTAAACTAATAGAAACAAACGAGACTGTTGAAACAGAAGGAATTGAAAAAAGTAAATAAAGGTTCTCAATTTTCGATTCTCGTTCGATCTCTGATGTTACAACGCAACAATGAAGTGTTCAAAACCAGAATGTAAGACTTCACGTCAGCTTTCTTCGCGAAAGGAGGTAATAGATTTTTTTAGAAATGTTTACTGCAGAACGTTCTTTGTCTTTCTCGCGTATAGTTTCTTAATGAGACACATTCAATGATTGCTCAGTGATCGAGCTTAAAGGGAAGTAGAACTTCTGTGAGCCAAAAGATTTGTAGTAAGACTGTAACTTAAGAGTATAATTTAAAAGAACTAAAAGTGAATCACGTAATGAACGATATTCAAAAAGGAGAAAGATGTATTTTGCACTTGTTTATCTTTTTGAAAAAGTAACTCAATGTGCGCGAATGACATGCGAGTATTAATGATTGTTTTAACATGCTCAGTTATCATTTAAGCAATCGAATCATACATATATGTATATATACAGTATGACGAATTTACTGCCGTTTTTAAGGTGTGCACAAGTCGTTGATAGATCCTTCCTAGGAATATTCGTGAAAAAGTCTTTCTTCTTTGTTATAAATTTACGTTTAGATACTCTCATTCTTTGTGTCTTTATTGATATGCTACTGCTCGTTATGTGTGCTCCGTGGAAAAATCCCGCGAATTCGAAAGGATTCGATAGGATGATATAGACAAGATTAATATTTTACTTCTAACAGTAACATATATATATATATATATATATATGGACTATTGTTTTTACGTGCATTTTTATCCATAATATTTTTCACAATTTGCATGCGACTGCTTGAGGGATGCGCAATATTGTTTTGGCACACTTTTGCACCACCTTTAACACTACCACAGCTACGTCTATGCAGTCTACAACTCGCACGTCGTTTCGCAAAAATCAAATTTTTCCAAACAGCGACTAAGGAAAAAGAAACGGACGGATAACTCTGCTAAGCACAACTATCAATAGGTGTAATAAACCGTACGAGAAGATACATGGCGTTCCACTTCAGTAACACCATTTTCCGACGAAATTTTTATGTCATTTTCTAGTTAAGAAAGAAGTTTGCTTGTACCTTTCATTAACACCGTCGGAAAATGAGGAAGTAAAGAAGTGGATCACCTGATACAGCAGCCTACAATGCACGAAGAGTAACGTGCATTTTTTGCATCGCGTGCAATAATAAGATTTTAATAATTACTAGCATTTAATTATACATTTAAATAAGATGGAAATAAAACACATTACATATTTTGAATAACGCTATCGTACTAGACATGGATGAATCTCTATTATAATTGAGCAACTGGACATTCTGCCATGCTGTCGGGACACTGTGTTTCGTGCGTGTGCATAAGAATGTTAACGTTCAATGCGATAGTTAACGGATGGACGTTTGATTCCTGCTAATGAGAAAGAATGTAGGAGCAACAATCGATTTCGATGAATTGTTCCTTTACATCTGTTATATTTTCTCCTGTTGCTATAATTAACCACTGATTGTTGTTTACTAGGAAAGTTACAACACTTTATCTCCTAAAATATTTGTTAAATATACAATTTGTATATAATTTGTAAAATGATTCTATATAATAATTTAAACATATTCTTCTTTATATATCTCTCAGTGACCAAGAGACGTAATGTTTCAATTAAATTTATTAAATTTACTCAAAATATAATGGCACACATATAAGTTTCAAGTCAACTATAAAGTGATACTTTAATGCACGCAGGTTGTATAAAAATTGGTTGTGCGTTGTTACATTGAGGCTTTGAATTTGCTTTTTCTTTTAACACATTCTTTAATATACATATATATGTGTATATAAACGAATGGCGATATAAGAACAAGCGAATCGATATTCAGCTTCGTACTATGCACTCTGTGTTGTGAATGGTATATAGATATATAAGAAAATAATACAATAATAATTATGATAATGATATGGAAATACGTGTACACACACACACACACACACACACACATATGATATATTTATATAACCGAACATCATGCTATTTTAGGTGTATAAGTAAAGACAATTTTTTATATACATTACGATTATCCTGAAACTTGATGATAATATTTATCTATATGTCGAGATACAGACGATAATTCTATACTATGACGTGATACTGCGTCTTGCTTTGCTAATCGACAAATCTCGCTCACGAAAGTTACTTATATAGTGCATCCCTCTTTAATTTACCACAGAAGAGTCGTATTATTTTTGCTCAAAACATTAGAAATGTAAAATGTTATTGAATGATATAAGTGATGTTAAACCAAAAATTGTGACAATATAGATTACAGATTTTTTACATGATTATAGATTGACTTTTTTCTGAATTATATATTAATAATTATAATTTATTAATATAATTCTAGAATTATATTTTCTATAATTATATAATTGATTGTTGTTAATTTTATTAAAATTTTTAAAGCGCATATAAAGCTATCTAATTTTCCGATTAATACGACTCTTCAGATTTCCATTAGAAGTTTTAGACGTAACCATTTGCTTTTATCAAATATAAAATTAAATATACCTAATGCCTATAGCAAAAATTGCTAAAGAAAGCCGTTTTATCTCAAAGACGAAACGTGCGATATAATCCACCACAAATTATTCTTATAACTAACTACTAAGCTGATATAAAGATTGCGATAATAAACTTTTAAAAAAATCGTGCGTCATGGAATTTCTGCCATTGTACTGTGTGGAGGGAATAGCATATCTACATGCATATAAAACATATTTGTCTAATGGAGATTATTTTTTTTATATAGAAAACGCGTCCGCTGCAAATCTTATCACTATAATAAGCGAGAAATGTTAATAGCATTCTGACGCGAATGAAGAATTGACATACACCAACCACGCTTTATATATAGTTATATAGCAAATATATTTTCTATTCCTTTCTACAATTAGGATTGTATAAGAAAATCGCCGATAATAGATAAATGTGAGCAAAAATGAATCATGATAGGAGTCATAATAGAGTAGAGGGAAATATTTCATGATGTGACGAGATTATATAATCGCGAATGTAAATGTACCTACAGTAATAATGGCAGATATTTTATATTCATATCATAAACATCGTAATAATCTATGTGCTATTGTAGTAATCCCTTATAGGCGCAATTTTCATAATAGGTTTGTAATTTTTAAAGATAAGGCATCGAAAGAAGACAATCCTGAGAGAATAATTTTTTATAAATAACTTTTATTTATTTTATGTTAATTCGTTTAATAGTACTATTTTTTTTTCAAGATTTTATATATCATTAAATTTCATCTTTTTTTTTTGTATCACATCACATAAGAAGATTTTTGTAAACGGAGCTTTGTTTTCTAAAGAATTCTAAAAATTTCTTCAATACTAAATTAATTTAGGATCTTTTTTTTTTTTTTTTTTTTTTCAAATCATTATTTTACGTTTTATAATTTCTTTCACCGATGCCTTATATATTTAATTTTTTAATTTTTATTTTCTCTAATCAAGTTTATTGCATCAATATGTTCGCTCTCTTCCGCGAATAGTTCTCCCCGCTTCTCTAAAAAATTTGTTTTTATCGGCTATTGTTACATCGCTTATGTAACAGCACTGCCGCGTTAGTGCGTGCACAATTATTCTCCTATATCCCCTGCATAATTATTCCCGATATACCTCGATGATTAGTGCACTCTTTGAAACGTATATATTAAGCGAAGCACAATGCCAATAGATTAGTATATTTATGGTTGCTAGTGCCACCATGTATCGTCCCCAACATACATATTTGCCTGCCTAATTACATCCCAATGTGCGATGAACATACGTGTGGTTTCTACAGAAAAAAGAGAAAAAACGCTACGGCTTCTTCCATGATATGACAGAACCTACCGATAATTTCATAGTAGATACTTCATAGTAGATAATTAATGTTGAATACTGGATGTTTTCCTACTGTGTAATTAGTAAACTTTTTTGTTTCTTTTCGTGAAACTTACACTTACCACATATCGCTGGCGTAGTATCGTTCGTAAAAACATTGTGAAAATAGCAGTGAAGAAGGAAAAGATGTATTACAGCACATAATATTGCAAATTATTTATGTCGAGGATACATAATTCGACTCGATCAATAATTATCAATAATTTATTATAATTAGTATATAATAAATTGTATTCGGGATCGGATTTTAGGGACATATTTCGAAATGTGTAAGAAGGAATTGTAATCATAATTATGTGCAATAATAGTAATTAATTCTTAATAATTATAATAATAGTAAATAACACAGAAGTAAATATGAATCTTCTAAATATATTCTATATATTTATAATTCTATTTGCATATATATATATATATATATATATAATTTTAACTAGTCAGAAATTCAACTTTTTAAGTCATAATTTTAATCCTTTAGCCTCTAACTTACATTTGTTATGTTCTATGTCCTTTTTTTTAAAAAGAATTTAAATTTTTTACTTTTTTTGTTTTGCGAAGATCTTGTTAGATTTTTTTTAGATCTGCGATGTAGATACTGAACAAAAATCCGATCCTGAACGGTGTATTTTTTGCATTTAGATGATATTATGTTTTATAGAATTTTATTTTAGTATGGCGCTGTGAGATGAAGTAGGGGCCATAAATGACCAAAAAGAATAGTTGAGCTTTAATATTATACTTCTGTTGTTATCAATACTTATTGTTTTTATTTGTTAGATCTTTTATCGTTTTTCTTGCGTATATATCTATATTCTGTGTGTTTATATGCGTTTATGTATACTTATTGTTTTTCTTCCTTTTTAATTGATCTGTATTATATATTACTTTAATCTAAAAGTTAAAATCTCAGTCAACAGTAGTATTACGTGCGTTTAGCGATAAGTTGTTATTGTTTATTGGCGCAAAAAAATATTCTCTATGTGATGTCAATAGGTAGAAAATCATGGGCTATTATTCTTTGTCTCAATCATTTTCAAAAACATGGTATACATTCACAGTTAAAAAGAAGATAGTAATTTCGTAAAATATGACTACTCAGCGATAAAAAGAAGATAGTATTAGTTTTATTTCATTATATTTTTCTTTACTAACAACAGGAGTAATATCTTTGAGATTGTTTTGCCAATGATTTTCTTATGTGTTTACGTTTAATTAGTAGACGATGGCAGTGAATACATTCCACTAAATACAAAGATACTGTGCAGTCTTTGATTAAATAAAAATTATATGGAAATGTAACGATATATTCACTGGAATAGATATTGCTTTTCGAGTAACATTTTGTAAGATGAAAGTAATGGTTGTGCTTGAGTGCAAATATCGGCACTGTTCTAGACTTACGGTAAATAACATCGTATATTGTCGCGCACGGCTCGAGCAAACCGAGGAGAGCATTAGGCACATATCAGCGAGGCGTAATGAAAATTATCATAATTAACAGCGCTCTGCATCTTTATATCGATACTGTCTGCAATCACTAGTGTAATACGATACCTATGTGTAATATCCGAATGTCATCAAATTTCTTTTGTTAAAGCGAAATTAAACATTGAATTGCTACGAAGCGAGTCTTCTATTCTTCTAAACGTTAAATTATATCAATTATATTATTTCACGCTAATATCTTATACAATCTGTACTCGCCGCTTCCGCTGTATGTACATTTATACATAATCTTTTAGTGATAATTGTACCTATAGTTTTAATTCACATTAGATTGTCACAATGGTTATCTCACTCTATACTATTCCTACACATAAAATATTAATTAAGAAAATTCTTCACGATTTATTTACAGAATTTATTGCAAATATACAATAAATATAACTGTCATTGATAACAACAAATAGTCATTATTTTGCATACCAAGGTGGGATTGGCTTCAAAATCCATTTGAGTTGATTTAAGACATAATTTTAATCTCTTCTCAGTTTCATTAAAAAAAAAACTAAACCTTTGATGCTAATCTTTCGCATTAATAATCCAATTAAATTTTCCTTAAAGTCCACTAACGTTATGCCATGAGAAATAAAATTTTATTTGAATCAATATTGTAACGACAACCGTAATAGATAGACGTGTCTAATTTCGTTGTGACAATCGATCTTCTTTTAAGTTTTTGACATTGTATAATTATGTGACCATCTATCTTGACTTCGATAACATTTGCGAGAGGATGACTACTAACGATCTATTTGTTATGGACAATTTGAACATGGTAAAACATAGTATCAATCGGTCGGTCAATCGTTGGTCCATCTACATGATTTTATCCGGTCCAAAATGTCCATCACAATCAATTTATATGGAAATTGCAGTTTAAAATATAATAAGATAGATTTTTGTATTGCGGGATTGTTCGAGCATCCGAAGAGGGCTGAATCATACAGCCGAAACATGTAATGCGCGCGTGATATAATGTAAAATTTGTCGACTCATTAAATCAGTATATATAATTAAAATGTAGCTCATCTTTTTATTTGAAACTTTACAAATTAGTTATTTAACTTTTATTAGTCCTTTATATTATACAATTGTCAAATAATATTTTCTCAATTCTGGTACAAAGTTTTTGCATTTCACTAGGTATTGTGTACTCCGCTGCTAGAATAGCATTTCCCACGGCTATCGTCTCTTGAACTGACCGCGCCTTTATCCATATCCTGCCGTTCATCCCAGCAGCGAGTTCGTATGCCTGATTCCGGCCGAGCAGCCTAAACAACGGACACTCCGGATTGAGTAATTTCCTTATGAGGCTCAGCGAACAGGTGAACATCATACCATCTGAGCTGAGCATACCGAGCTCATTCTCTTTGCCGTGGGAGTCTACGCATACCAATTCCGGTTCCATGTCCTTGCTGGCAACCAACAATTTGGCGTACACCAAATCGCCAATTTGTATATCAGGTCGGTTTTTCTTCGTAGCTCCCTCAAAGGCTAAATAAGATAGCGTCGCCTGTTCACTGGCTCCGATGTCCACTTTGTAAATGTCGCCGCTTTTCTGTGTTACTATACCAACGACGTTCTCGCCTCGACTGGGAATGTATCTGTATAAAATAAAAGAATAGTTCAAGATGAATGAACTATAATTAGCGACAAAAAAAAAGAATTAAATTAGTTGGAGCTTGGTCTAAGTCTATTTTTGTTGCAGAATCGAATTATGCATGTTTAATGTGACATAAAGTGAATTCATATATTTTATGAATTTATATTAATCTTCTGGAGTGCACTTATTGCATTCACTCAATTATAAATACATTTATAAAAAATATTAATTCACTTTTATGTTACAGCAAGTTTGGATTACTCCTATTAAAATGTATTTAATATTTATCCTTTTTTTACATATAAATTATATCATCTTAATTCTTAGAATTTAATTAGCACCTTTTAATTACTATAAATTAGGTAGGTCTTATTCAGCACCAATAACTGTGTTACATTTTGCTTTTCAGCAAAAGACATAGTGTTTTCCATTTGATACAAATAGGTACAAGTTCTATCTTATTCATTAAATGTCAAGAAAGATAGAATAATACTTGTGTTATGTCATTGAATGGCAAGCATTTACAGATGACAGACTGCTTTCCTGTTAGGAAACACAATCAACATGAGAGAGAGAGAGATCATTCTATTCTTCTAACAATGATATTCTGTACCGTTTCTGATAGCTGTCCACATAATAGACGGCCGGCTCACGTTTCCTTAGAACACCCGCCTTGCAGATGAGTACGGTATTGCCCTCACGACGCAGTCCAGGACCCAGGATCACGATCTCCTTCTCGTTTTTATTTTCATTCTTAATGTTTATTAAACTGTCGCCAGGCATTACCACATCGCCCACGTTTACTTCCATTCTGTAAGATTATAACTAATGTATCTTGAAACGAAACTGTCGGCTAAACGTCAACCTAACCACAAAATCAACGTGCGATCACATATGTGACATAGTTGTCGCCATCGTGCTAGGAACGTCTATGAATCAGAATATAAAAATTTCAATTGAGTTTCGTTGAAATTCTTTATTTTGTATCACTGTCAAGAATAAAATCATAAAATTCTTTTCAAATCTGTTCTTTACAGCTGCTTTGTTTATACTTTGCAGGCATTTAAGCGTAAGTGCACTTGAGTTCAGTTCTTTCCTTCTACCGATTTTCGAATACTTTCTGCACTCAAAATGAGATGGCTATATATTCGGACATTGGTAGAGTTATTGAGTGCTTTCCAATTGATAACACAAATCGACACAAGTGTCATTCTATCTTTATCAATCTCTAAATATCAAGGAAGATAGAACGATACTTGTGTCGACTTGTGTCATCAATTGGAAAGCACCCAGAGTGATCTGAGTGCGGAAAGTGCAAATAAAACGAATAGATTTTACAAAGGTGTAGGTATTTTCTTCTTTCATGGCCATGTCCCATGTGAGACAGTGAGGTTCAAGAAGGGATTGTATATTTGTATGTAAACTCTTTTTTGTTGTGACTCCTGTCGGCGAAATGGATACACAAAGAAATTCAAATGTTACGGAACGAGGAGATATCAAGAGTAGGCACACTTTACGACGTGATCAACAAATAGATAATCCTTGTTACAAGGTATCTAAATGATTACTGTGATTTACAATTATACAACATCAATTGAATGAACACACTTTCGGTATTCTTTTTTACAGCGATACACGTGTATGCTTTTGTACTGAAAAAAAGCTGAAGAAAAAGCATAGCTAAGAAAATGTAGATAAAAGAAAATATCGTTGGCTAGAAGAAGACCAGAGTGTGGCTTATATTTTGTTAACATGTTGCATTTTTTCAACTTGTAGGAGCATCTCATGTCTTTAAAATGCGTCACATCCAATAAAACCAAGGATACATGCACACAATATTTTATCAATTACAGGAACTGTAAAGATTTCTGGGTAATTTTCCTCCTGTGATTCAGGAAGGCACAAATTTATGGATGTTTTTTTAGCAAGAGATAATTGACCCAATATATAACATAGTGAATCATTTTATTCTTATTTGTCATTGGCAATGTTAAACAAGGATGCAAGGATTCACTGTGGGTGCTTTTCATTTACAAGTGATACAAACATCATTTCTATCTTTCTTGACATTCAATAAGTAACAAGGGTAGAATGGGATAAAACAATAATTGTAGCATCAAATGAAAAGCACCCTATCTACTATGATTTGTCTTGCTAGAAAATGCTCTGTGTCTGCAAGATTACACCTTCAAAAGGATCATATTTCTTACAGGCTTCTGTACAACGTGAACGCAGGTTAAAAGGTATCAAACCATACCTGCCGCCTCTAGAGGAACGCGCCAAAATAAAGACCGATTTCCTAAACTCACAATGATAGATACAACATAAGGCTTCATTTCGGAAAATATTTTTTATTCCATGATATTCTCGCAATGTTATATTGTAATGTATCATGTATGTGTATAGTCTGTTAAAGTTTACATATAAGCTTGAAATATGTCAAATCCACATTGAAAAGAAACTGACGTTTTCACTATTACCATCTAAATTTCTTCTTTTTTGATACATATTCATACATTTTATTTTACATATACTTAGAAAACCTATTACTCTGTGGCTATCTACAGTTGTGATCAAAACTGTGAGACAAACAGAAACTAGCTATCAATGCTGCTGCAATCTAATGTAGCAGAATTTTACATTGTAATTTATGGAAATCATACAAGATAATTATATAATAATTTGTACATATATCTTATATAACGCAAATGTACATTCGATACATAAACTATAACGCGCACTCAATCCTTTCTTACTTCAATGTGTACACATTATATTTTACTAAATGCATCTTAAAGTATTACACACAATGTTTTACAATAAAAAAATATATATATAAATTGCCAATAATTTAAACAATTTTTCAAACACTAAAATAACGAAAAAGAAAAAGACAGCTAAATAGATACAATGTTGTATCCACCATGGATACAATGGTCGCGTTCAGCGGACTCAACAGTTTTACAACTGTTTTATGATTCTTTGTTGAGATAGGACTATTCCTTTAGATCTAAAAGTATAATTCAATCAGAGAGACTAATCATAAAACGGTTGCAAAACTGTTGAGTCTGCTGAACGCAGCCTTGTTATTAGTCATTGATTAATAACGTCCGAGGGACGATACACGTCAAAAACGAAGAGGTGCATTTTTAATTCACTGCTCAATAAACTCGGCAGCATTCAAAGAAAAAGTACTTGTACACACATATGTATGTAAGCCCAGCGGAATATCATGATGAAGACATTTATGGACGAACCGCGCGCACGCTGCTCTTGGAGATAAAGCAGTGATGCGGATAAGTATATCACAGTAAACAGTCAAACACATTTCGGACAATTTTGTTATTGTATAGAAATAAATAGGTGTCTAGAACAGACACTATTCTTTTCTTTTTAAATATGTAGAATAGAATGGTGCTATCTCTCTCTGCGAGCAGCATTACAATCGTGTGAATGGCGCATGTTCTCATAAAGAACGTGATTATAATTTCCCACTGTTAGAAATGTTCTCAAATTTTATTAATATTTAATGTACACCGTGAAGAATTTCATGAAATTTAATGTACACGTTCATTTAAGCAACTACTGCAACTTAGTTTTCAGTTAAATTATTTATTACTTTCAATTTCATGCATAACTACGAGTATTTACATGTAAGGGAAGCATTTCTAACAGAGTTGTTCAAAAGGCGTTTTGTCATGATTGTTAATGCCTCATAATTAGTTCTAAGAAAAGTTCGTGTATATGTGTGTCAGATCTCTTCTCCCTGTTTGCTTTTCCGTGTCAGTTTTTATTGATCTTTCTTTCTCTTCGTTCTTAACATGCATCGTCGGTAAGTAGTCAATCGGAATGATCCTTTATGGAGAACGTCTGAATACGGAAATGCCGACACATTTGACGTACCTGCAATTACAAAACCAATCGTGTTGATATGATGGAAAGAATATTTTAAAAATATAAGTAACAATTGCAGATCTCTTTCTCAATACGTATAATTGAAAATACATTAATGTTATATAATTATAGTCGTAATATGTCATTAAACTTACTACACAAGTGCCGTAATGAATATGCGCCACTACGGCTATTAGGGAAACTAAATACATAATTTCCAAATCTATGCTTGGCAAGATAAATGAGAAAATAGCGGCCACTGCGATTGGCAATAGTAACCATGGTAATATTTCACATCTAGTATTACTCATTTGTGATACAATTAATCGACACTGCAATATAAACATTGTTTAAATGAATACAATAAATAATAATGAGGAAGACAAAAAGAATTACTAAGTTAAGTTAAATGTATGATATATATGTATCTCTTACGCATATATTAGAAAAAATAGTGCCGATGGCAAAATATATTATTCTCGGATCTTTTTCTAGAATATTGTTTGGAGAGTGCATTATCCAGAATGTGGAAATTATAAAGAACAACACTAAAGGTACTAAGGGTCTTATAGCCTCTGGAAACGTCCGCATTTTTCCAGTCTTATCTCTATACGATCTGCAAGACAATTTAAAAGATAATTATAATCACGTAAAGTTTTTCATTTCAACTTTGTTTTAAATAAAATGAGTTTAAAAACAAATTATAAGAGAGAGAAATAGATAATTATAAATATAGAGCATTTTATCAATATTCATTATCATTACCAGAATTTTCAGAATCATTTTGTTCTTATCCAGCAAATATTTTAGTACCAATTATTAAAAAAAGTGTACTATTTACGACAATAAAATGACACTCACTTGTATATATTCCAAATAACGATTGGTAAGTTTGTCACAAGCGCACTGACATAAAATAACATTTCAAACATCATTCCCGCTGATAGACCACCTAGCAATTCAAATTTCCAGGCTTCGTATCCACTTATGCTAGTAAGTGTAAATACAATAATGGTTGCCTATAAAATCAATAAAATATTGATGTAAATTCACAAATCGATGAAATAATGAAAGTTAATTAGTAACGCAAAAGAAATATTATGTTACATTAAAAATCATTATCTAAGCAAACTTACTAGCATGGAAGCATCATACCCCCAGGGAAGAAACAGTACACCTGTGTTATACTTCTCCCAATGACTTAGATAGAAATTAATAAATACGTTCCACAATATAAAGTACATTCGTAGTGGCGAGACACTGTGATCTGTTCTGCCGAAGACTGAGTACATACACACTGTAATCAACATAGCAGTCCAACTATCTAAACCATGATCAAATAGTTCCCCTAAGGGACCGGACGTTTGTGTGCGTCTTGCCTGTTTTCCATCTATCCCATCTGCAATATAATGGTTATAAATTAAATTAAATTATTGCTCAAGCAATTGTACCTCAATAAAAAATTTATATACATATTTCTCTCCATAAAATTACGTTTATTATTTTCTAATCTATTGCTTAATATTTATATTTATCTTATTTTATGTAAGTTTATATGTCTATATTCAAATCTAAAAAATTTTTTAATAATTTATGAAAATATCTCAACTAAT
>NW_017279009.1:22447-48657 GCF_001594065.2 Cyphomyrmex costatus | reverse complement strand
TATATATATATAGATAAGGTATTCCACCGGAATCAAACCGTATCTTTGAAATAATATATAATTTTTTTTCTGACATTTTCTACAGATAAAAATATAAGATATGTGTTTTGCAAAAAAAATTTGATTCTTTTTTTAGTTATTCGCGTTGGTAAGTTGCAGAAGTTTATAAAAAAAAACGTGATACAGAATAATTTAAAATCTTCAAAATTAATCTTTTATATTTTTCGTATAACTAATGATTTCGATAATATAATAATTTAAATGTTCGCATGAGCGACGTTTTTAATGATTTTTACAATTTACAAGAATAAATAGCTATAAAAAAAAATTTCAACTTTTTGTCACGAAACACGTGTCTTATATTTTTATCTGTTAAAATGTCAACAAATAACAAAAAAGAAAAAAAATTACGATATTTTAAAGGTGCCCGGTTTGACGCGGAATGCCTCAAATATACACTTACATACAAAGTATTCCAAAATTTGTCCAAAATACTATAGCAAGATAGTTCTTAAAAAAAAATTAAGTTAATGTAAAAATATTAATTGTGAATGTTTATTTTTAACATAATTTTAACATAATAAACATTTGTTATTACATGACTAATTAACTACGTTTAAAAAAAATGGTCACCTATTTATAAACATTATCTAAAGTGCGACTCACTAATACTCATGAAATAGCCTGTAATCAACCTTATAAAAATATTTGTATTACAAAAAACTATTGCTTAAAATACAAATTAAAACTATATATAAACAACATATATATATATATATATTTACTTTTTCGAGAACTTTCTTGCTATATTGTTTTGAGTCATGAATATGGATATTTAGGATACTTGTGTGGTATATGTATACATATATATATACTCTATACATCAATATCTTTTACCTTCAGATCATAACTAATATTAAATAAATATTAGTTATGATCTGAAGATAAAAGACATTTTGTTATGATTCTTTAAAAATTTTTTAATTAAATAGATTATATTAGGGACTTTTAAAGATTATCATGGTCATAAATTAATATTTAATAAATATTTTATAGTTTTAATTAAACGTTGAGAAAAAAAATTCTGTGGAGACAAAACGCGATACTTGATATATTTTTGTTAAATAAATTAATGTTGACCATCTTAAATAACTGTTGTTTGTGTTTTTGGCTTGATATATTGTGTAACAAAGTACGAGATATTTATAACTGATATATGTATATTTTTACACCCTTAACTCCTATATGTTAATATTAAAATTATATATAAGCACCAAATGCACGTACCAAGCGTATATGCCATAAAAATGTTAAAAGCAGCCATGGCAAAGACCCATCGTGATATTGGAGGGTATTCCGGCTTGTCATCGCTGGACGCATAGAAGTAGTAATCATAAATCGCAAATAGCATAAAGTTTAGCACGGTAAAAAGAAATCCCAAGAAAGTTAGTACATTTGGAGCAACCCACTTTGGACAATACTAAAACAAGATGGAATGATTACATATTTATAATAATAATAATACTATATATTATAAAGAAACAATTTGTTCTACTGTAGCTCTACAAAATGGATGAAAAAAAAAAAGAATCTTATTAACATAATAATTGTTCCATCACTGAAGCAGAGATTATACCTGTACTATTTTGTTCCAAAAGGGATGCATAATATACACACTCAGGGGACTTGTGTCCAAGGAGCTATACTGAAATCATAATATATTCCGAATGAATAATCTAGCTAAATATTGAACATGAAATATTATTATTTCCATTATTTGAACAAAGTTTTATACACTAGGAAAAATTTAGAGTGTAAAATATAAAATAATTTTATAAATTATGTGTATGTATGTTGCAATTGTATATATATTACAAAATGTGACATTCAAATATATTCATAATTTCTACAAATCAATAATCTCTACGTGTGAAAAGTGTATTCAAAATCAGATGCTCACCTTGTAACTCTCGAACCCCGTGAGGTGCTCATCCGTCAGGTATTCCACCTCGAACTTCAGCTTACGATACATCCTGGAATCTCAGAAAACTTAACTATTTTACGAATCTAACGTCGTGCTCTGAGACTCGTTAACCACGCGTTTACACGATGGGAGAGGCGCCGGGCCGGGCGATGGGCGCCAATAACACGCGAGAGATCTCCGATGAGCTCTGGTCTTTCACGAGGGGATGCCTTTTTTCTTATTTGTACCGTACGCAAAATCGTCTATCACGTCGGTTCATCGTGGGCATCGGTCGTATCCGCGGTATTTTCACAGTGAACACGAAACTCCAGTTTAGCAGCCTATCCCACAATTACAGATCTTTACTCGGAACGAGGCGCAGATCTACCACGCGTCTGACCGTTGTCGCTGACACAATCCGACGACGAGTGAGTGAGTGGCGACGAGTCACCTCTCACGAATACTCACGATTCACGATTTACGATTACACATATATTACGTATGCACCCGTATCGGATGATCCTGGCATAACGTCGCCCATTGTCGCCCCACGGACCACACCACCGCACACAACGAATGCGCGACGTGCATTTCCACGTAGGAGAGAGAGGAACGCGCGCGCGGCGCCGGCTGATTATCCATTTCAGTCCATCCGTTTGTTCCGTTCGTCATTCTCGATCGCCCACGCGTTTGCTGTTTGAGCGGTCGAGATTGGTCGAGATGGAAAAGAGACATACCTTAACGACTGAGCTTGATAATACAGAGTTGTGCATTATATGTGTAAAATAGAATAATCTACGACCGATATTCATAAGTCAGTTAATATATTTTATATATTATTATTTTAAGACCGTCTCAAGTACAATCTTATGATGTCGCGAGCAAATCACAAAAAAAATTACCTATTGGCAGCTTGAAATCCTAAAGTCAGCTGTTTTATCAGTTATTTTTCAAATATTTTTCTGACTATATATTTAAAGTCCTTTTCCACGATTTAATTAAAAATACAATAAACGGTAATTTAGTCCAAACTGGTCGACTTATTTATGCGAAAAACGAAGAAAAAATTAGAAAATTATAGTTTTGTGATCGACCTCTGGCATCGACTATTTTGCCTATTTATATACATATACAAGTTTTATACTTATACACGCGTATAAAACACTCTTGGTTTGGACTTTGGAGTAAAGTCTGGACTTGGTTTGGATTACATAAACAATGTTAAGTTCTTGGAATTAGACTTAGATATCTAATATGAAAGATTAGGTAGTTAAAAAATTATGTTGCGTGCAATATTGATGTAGTAAGACAAATTATTACTGACATGCAAATCGTATGTGTTCAGTCTCTGAATCGATAAAACAGACGACTTTAGAATATTTTAGATCTTTCACCTTAGAATCACCTTAGACATTGCCACATTAGTTAAGCCAATTTTAAAGAAAGAACTGACTATTTCTTGCAGGGATAGAATAGTTAGCGTATTTTGTAAAAATTATATAAAAACGCTAACAGTGGCCAACCAATGACGACGCGTACATGCAGTGCTCCGATTATACGAGTGGTGAACGATCTGGAGTTTCTCCTAGTCCTGGTTTTATAAAGGCCGAAACAAAAGTTGAGAACGGGTGTAGATTTTGACAGTTGATATCTTTATGGTGTTCTTGATTGGTTTTTGACGTATGTATGCCTGTATGACATGACGTAAGCCGGCTCCGGCGAGATATTCTAAACACACGCTGTGTGTATATCGATTATTATCCGTTCTGAAGATGACATTGTGCTAATTTTACTGATTGACACCTAGTAAGGAATAACGACACAAAGACCGGTATTTGCAGGCATGGGCGATGCTCTCGCTGCTGTCACTACTTGAAAAACGTCAGAAGATCATTGTACGTATTTGTATATGCATATATACTGCAGGTTTGA
This sequence comes from Cyphomyrmex costatus, assembly GCF_001594065.2. NCBI lineage: Eukaryota > Metazoa > Arthropoda > Insecta > Hymenoptera > Formicidae > Cyphomyrmex > Cyphomyrmex costatus. Next base: position 44,762 of record NW_017279009.1, on the reverse strand, counting down.
TATAGAAATCATATGTTAACTATAATTGTATTGACAGTTGAGTCGCTCCAGAAGGTTCACCATGGCCTCTGCCACGGAGCAGCAGCAGCAGCAGCAACAGCAGCAGCAGCAACAGCAACATACAACCCTGGAGTTTTATCAGGCGATGGCTGATTTTAAGAACATGTTTCCACAGATGGATGACGATGTGATAGAGGTGAGAGAATTATTGACGTATTAAGTCTATTTCTATCAATTAGATTCACTTCAACCAATTAACATGCTTTTCTATCTTCTTTTAGTTCTAATTGCATGAAGATTAATTAGATTAAGATTAAGAATATGGTTGCATTTGGTTTAGGTGTGTGTTTACGAGCTTTATAAGTTTCACTCTTTATCATTATTATAGAAGAAAGATAAAATAAAGTTTATAGTGCCTAAATTGAATGCAGCCTAAATTTAAACCAAGAAAATGAATTTACATTAAAATAAATACACAATCTAGCCACTGCCATGTGTCCGTTATTTTATTTTAAGAATATGTTTACATTCTATTATATATCTATTGTAGGCTGTATTGAGATCCAATCAGGGAGCTGTGGATACCACAATTGACCAATTGCTCACTATGAGTACCGACAATGAGAATGAGAAGATTAGGAGTGAGCTGGAGCAGAAGGAAGAGCTTCCAAGCGTTGCGAAGTCACCCAAGAAAGACTCAAGCAAAGCAGCGTTAAGAATCAGTGTTCAAAAATGGCAGCCTCCACTGTTGGGACCATTACCGGATACCTTTCTAAGGCTCCCCCAGCAAATGTCTGATGATGGTATCGACTTGGCATACTTGCAAGATAATACTATGCTGGAGGACGAGAGGATCGCCATGTTTTTGCAGAACGAGGAGTTCATGGCAGAGCTTCGTTGGAATGAAGATTTTCTATCTACATTGGAACATGGTAAAGAATTGAAGAGACCACAAAGAAGTGCAATTCAAGAGAGAAAATGGAACGTTTTCTTTCTCTTATAGACACAAAGCTGGAGAAGTGCAGCATCCATACCGGTCACGACGACGAGGATCTATTCAAAGAAAGACTGAAAAATATGGGCAAATGTAAGCAATAAAATCGATAATTCAAATTAAAAGCTATATAGTATATATATATATATATATATATATATATATACACTTGTTATTTTTCTAACGATAAACACTTTTGCAGTATCCCGACGTAAATTCGCGCAACTTACGAAGGTGTTCACTCGTAGTAAGAAGCGCGGCGGTAGGCAATTGTTACCACCAACAGCTTCTTACGACGATCTTCTGGATCCGGAAGAATCATCCAAACCTAAGTCCTAAAGAGAGATCTATATCTATACGATCCTGCTGGAATATTTGCTCTTGTTTTTCGTCATCGTGAGACGGCAAATTCAACGACGTTTGCAACTTAATTTAGATGTCATATGTCATGGAAAGAAGCATATCTATGTCGTGACTTGCGAGAGACGAGATAACTACGTCAGGGTCGTATAAGATATAAATTAATTAGCGATTCAGGTTTATAGCTCACTTGATGGTTGATAATTAGCTGCAGAGATAATGGAATTACAAGGTTTTAATCTGAAGGTGCGTCAGTAAAAAAAAAAACGAAAACTCATCGAATAGAGTGAATATCACGTAAGACGCTTGAAACGATAAAAAAAATTATCAAAAAATCATTGGTAATTATGCAGGTATACGTAGGAATTAATTAATCTTAAAGCATTAATCAATCTTAGTGCGTTAATTAATCTTAATGTATTTTCTAGTAAAGATGCAGATCTGTTTCTGATAAATCAGTGTGATATTTTATGATGTTGTGACGTAAATTTTATTTTAATATATTTTATATTTTGTTGTTGTACGTTGCTTGCGATTATCCATATTATTATGTATTACTGCGTATTATTGCGTATAATCGTTTAAAGACTGACATAAGAAAGTTTTGCAAAAATCTATCGAGCGATAATCTTGATAGAATTTTTTATTATTGATATTGGAAATATACTTAATTCAAATGAATAACAATCGTCATTGTTTTACTTAAGCATGACGAGTAAAACAAAATTTTTATTATACGCAAAATACGCAATGCGTTTGCTTTCTAGCATATATGGCTACGAAAGTAATTGATGTTGTATATATATATATGTTCATGTGCATTGTACGCCGATAGTGCGTTAATGTTAATTAGGCACAATAATTTATTGAAAATTGAAAAAAAAAACGCAACATCGATTTGGATTGGAAAGAAAATGTGATTTTTTGAAAATCCGATTTTCGAGAAGATGGAGATCTGATCGGGTGAGACAAATAATTGATTTGTCAAGACAGAGATAAAAAATGGATGAAGGTTTATGTTATATTCTCATGAAATATATATTTTGCATTATTTTAGATAATTTACCCAAATTCAAAATGTGAAACACTACACAAATATTAGACGCCTTCATTCATTTATCCTTTCGATTCTACTTGCGATTGCAAGTAGTAATTGCACCTCTTTTAGATGTAAAACCTAGTCATTCAGTCTAGCCATTATTTATTAAACAAAGCTCTGTTATTGTAACGATATCGTGTGAATGTAGAAAATATTTATAAAAGTGATTGTAGACAGTCTAAGTAATTTACAACATGTGTTATGATGACAAACACGTATGAGAATAAATCGGAAGAGCTGGAATGAGGGTTATATTTATTTGCATTCAAAAATTAGGGAAGAAATGGTTTTAAAGCACATTTATCTAAATTGTCGCGATTTGTGCTAACCACTTCTCTCCTAGTAATCATGAAATCGACTTGGTAACTGACTCCCAAGAGCACAATATCGAAATATCAAAATGAGCAGATTGTCTTGTGTTACATATCAGGTTGCTTGAAGAACACTCTAGCACCGGAGAGACTATAATATAACAACTGGAACTCGGCGTTTCTCTCAGTGAGACGTTGGAGAGTAAGCGCCCTGGTTTGTTGAAGTTTCTCATCGCCGTGATCGTCCTTGCGCTCGGCTGCAAGCTTTTCCTGAGCGATATGCTGTTCAACTGTTTTGAACCAATGAAGGCCATCTAGTTCAGTGCTTTGATCGAGTAGTGCGTTAATGTATGCAATACCCATGGCGAAGCCATCGTCAGTGAAAGCTGCACCAGTCTGGTTCTTCTTAAACATCTTCTCCTTATTAGATACAGAATTGTCGACGAAACTGAGTGTTAGTGGCGGTACGATGGCGTAGAACTGCTGCAGATGGTAGGACTTGGTGTCGCGGAATGCCGATGCAAACACATCGACTAACAACTTGAAGTATTGAATACCCTCGGTGAAGTTACGCACCAAATCAGCAATGTCATTCTCTAACCGCTTAGCTGCAGCTTGTGTCGTGGCGCTATAATTTAGTTCATGACAGAGCGATTCAAATGGCACTGTTTTCTCGATATCTGGCAGGAAGGATACTGCATTAGAGCTGGCATGGAGACCGCCGGAACGAATCAACCGCACATAGCCGAGTGCGTTGCCGATCTGCGTAATCAGCTGACGAAATTGATCTAGGTAACTCAGCCCGTCGGCGGTCATTCCCAGTTTGCGGATACCCTTTTGGAATTTCTCCGCTCGTTCGTACGTGTATGGAGCGGCGCCTGCTTCTCGTTGTGCTCGGACAAATCTAATATCGCGCATCAATCGTGACTTGATGTGTTCGTCGAAGAGAAACTGCGAAAAGGTATGCAACTTTACACGCAGAAACTGGTAAACAAAATTTACCGTGGTGCTCATAATACCGGTACCATGGGTGCGAATTGAATTAGCAATATGCCGGATGCCGATGGTGTTTAGATGTTTGTTGCCACTGCTGTGTTCTACGAACGTTTGCGTATTCAGATTGTATAGGTATCTACAATGAAACAAAATATGAATATATATTGATATAAATTTCTAAATACTAATTATAATATAACAAATTCTTATATTATCGTGTTTAACAATTCTGGTTACCTGGAAACAAATACATGGATATTACGCATTATCTCTAGAGCGTCCAGACCCTGTTCAAGAGTCTGCGTCGGCAGGTGATCTTGTACCGTGTCCAGGCCCATCTTATAGCTGGCTAACGCATGCATCGTCCGGTAAGTTCTCCAATCGTGTAGAGCCACTGTCGTCAAGTTGTAAAACATATCGTCCAGATAATGCTCAACAAATCTCTTTGTATAAACCATGTTTTCGGCCAAAGGCAACGGCGGGACTCGTATCACCCTGCTACCGTCTTTCGCGCCAATATTAAAAGGATTTGTGGAGTCCAGTTTAAGATGAGCATGCACGTGCAGCCGTAGGCTAGTCTCGATCTCATGGCAGGCCGGTTTTAATACACTCTTCACCAGACTCTCCCGGAGTTCCGCAATGCGTTTTACCTTTAGCTCAGCGAATTCCTGCTCGCTTATGGCACTGTTGAAGGCCGCGAACAGATGTGCAACGTGGTGAACGCCGGTATTGCTGTCGACGACCGAGGAGAGGTAAGCGGGAAGCATGTTCTGATGATGCAACAGCAACGAATAGTCGTCGTGTTCGTCGACTAGTTCGTACAATTCGGCCATGGCATCGTAACTATCTAGTAGGAACCGTAGTTTCATCACATCTTCTTCGCGGAAGGTATCAGTCAGTTGAGTAGCGCACGCTAACGCGCAACGCACTATCAGCCGCCTATCTGCGCTCGCTGGACCACCTATCAGCCGCATACTCAGCCCTATCAGTGATAGTGCATCTAAGCGTTCCCTGCTGTAACCTTTATCCCTCTGAACAAGAGCCTTTCGCGCCGTTTCCAGCATAATTAGCACGTAGTAAGCAAGGTATTGCAGCACTTGCGCCTGCGATTGCACTACAACCGGCCCAAGTGCGTAGAACGTCATCTGCAGGGACTTCTGCAACTCGACGAGTCTGCAAATTAGTTGTACTGTGCCACGACTCATCGGCTTCGACAGCAAAGCATGCAGATTTGTTACAAATGCAATAGTCTCTCGCATTTGAGACAGCAAAGCTAACAAATCTGTCAGCAGCGTACGCTTTTGTCCAATGTCTGATACTTGCAGATTGGTTCTTGTAAGGATACTTTGCATCTCCACGCACCAGGTCGTTCCTCGTTGTATCAGATTGTTCACCGTGGTCGATAATCTTTGTATTCTCGCCTGTAGAATTTTTTCGCCTACCTGTGGGCTTATGGCATTGCCAGTTTCTTTTGGCACGACGTTGCTGAGGAACTTACTAGGCACCCACATTACATTCCCCACCAACGTGACCGCGTAGAATTTCTTGTTAGCCTCCAGCACCCTCTTGATCAGCTTCTTGTCGCAAGCGCCGAACAGCTTTATCATCACAGCGACGCCGACGTTGGCTCTTATCCAGTTCTTGTTCAACGCAGCATAGTCGTTGGATTTGCTCTCCACATCTGTAATCATATTTTTCAGATAACTTGTGATCTGCTCGCTCATGACTGCACCCTTATTTACATCCATTACATGCTCGATTGCCTTTAGAAACATGTTTTTTTGTAACAATTTCTCCTGTAAATCTTTGAGCAAATGATCAAACGTTTCAAGTTTTGTTTTGGTGACATGAAACTGTGATGGATTATGCATCATAGAGCGCGCGTGTATCCTGTATTTCTTCCACTGATCCAATATTGCTGGTTGAGCGTCGACGATTTCGTCGAGAGTTACAAGGATAACAAATAGATCTATGAAGCCTTCCAGCAGAACGGGTAAATAGATCTCATGGACGGCACCGGATAAACTTGCCAATTGTTGCGTGGTCAAGTGTACGACAGCTGACATTCGATTGGTAAAAACGGACAGATCTAAAAGATCTGACAATAATTTGGTCACACCAATAAGATCGTCATCCAAGCACCTTTCTCCATGGGCAAAGAGCTTTGCATAAAAGCCAGTAGCTTCCACTTTCAGCAATCTAATTTCTCTGCATGTTCCTGCTATTGCTGCCAGCAGTTTGGACAAAACTTTGTTTTCCATTTCTACCAGCGATAAGATACCAATATCTTCTGTCGTTTTGTAAACTAGACGAAGAGGACCTTCTATAACGTACTCCAATGTTGAATCACCCTTCCAGGATTTCTCCACCAGATTCTCAAAGAATTCTCCATACTTCCGCAGATGCATAGCACCTGCGGCCTTATAGATGCCTTCATCTTTTTTAGAATTCCACGTCGGTGCCTCTATCATTTTTATTTATTGAAACTGTGACTCCAGCAATTTGTGATGATCATTAAAGTCACTCTAATTATAGAATTTTTATGATTAATACATATGTATTATAGATGTACAAAATATGATAATTATATTAAAAATTTATTTCTTTTAAAGTTTCTCTCTTTGACATATAATATGTATAACTTACTTTATTTATACCGTATGTTTGTATTTTTTATGTACAATTATGATACAAGTATTACGTATTCAAACATAAATAACAACTATGCCCCATATTACTCTGTTTTTATACAGTATCCAATCCATTATTATTATTCCATCGAACTTCAGTTGTCAGCTGACACTTCAGACTGACATTGTCAAGACGGCTAATGTAACAAAGACATATATCATGTCCTACTATTACCGACAAATGGCAATATTCTTGAGAGTATCGACAGTAGATTTCCCATTCAGTCGATTAAATGGTATTTTATAACCGATAAGGAAGGAAAACCTTTAATTTTTCGTATCATCTCAAGCAAGAACGACGAAATAGCGAATAAAATCTAATTTTTTCTGTATTAATATCTTTTTATTATATCAGTACAAGACATTTTAAACAAAAAGTGAGATAGAAATTATATAATGCCAATTTTGTTGGCAACATCAAGTGCATCATAGTCGCGTGTTAGGCGCACGTATGCCTTTTTTCTGCCGTCCGGCCTCATCAATGTATTCACCTTTGCTACATCAACATCATAGAGCTTCTTAATCGACGCTTTGATGTGATATTTGTTGGCGTGGTCGTGTACAATAAAGACTAAGGTGTTGTTGTCCTCAATCTTCTTCATCGCCGCTTCCGTCGTCAATGGGAATTTTATGATGTTGAACGCGTCCATACTGAAATACAAGTCATAAAGATGCAATAATTTCTCGAAAGAAATTCATACATATATATCTATTTCTAAAATGAATCTCATTCAAACTCTTACCGATTTCTGTTCGGTACAGATTTGCGCGGATATTTGGGATTTCTAGGTGGCCTGAAAGTCTTGGGTCTGTGGAAGTGAACGGATGTCCTAATCTTCCGTACCCTGGAGCCATGAACGCCCTTCAAGATCTGTGAAGTAATAAATGTAACTGTTAGATCCATCATATTTGATACATTCTTGTATACAATATATGTTAATTGTTCAGTAATGTGCTAAAAATATTTTTCACAGAAATTCAAAGAGATTCCCACACTTAAATTCATCATGAAAGAAAATACGATTTGTTTCTCAAAGACAAGTTCAAATAATGTTATATTGACTGAGAGAGAGAGAGAGAGAGAGAGAGAGAGAGAGAATCATGACCTAAAAAAAACTTATTAAATAAATAAATTCGGCTAGTAATCGATCAATATGACGTTACATTAACATTATTTTGACTTTCTTGCTCTTCTTGAATAAACAAGATGAATATTTCCATTTCAAGTACCTTCTTCTGAGCCTTGAGAGCTTTCTGAACAGGAGTTGCTGATTTTCCACCTTTTGGGGTTTTCTTGGTAGCCTGTACATTCTTCTTGGGTTTACTAATCAATGGTTTGCTGGCAAGCTTGAGTACAGGCTTAGCTGCAGGCTTGGCAGCTGGCTTAGTGGTAGTTGCTGGTTTGGCAGCTGCCGGCTTCTTTGCAGCTGCAGGCTTAGCCGTAGGCTTTGTTACCTTTGAGGTAGACGCCGCTGTGGCTGGTTTCTTCTCAGCCTTCTTTTCTGTCTTCTTCTCTGCAGGCTTACCTATAAATGATATAGAACTGGATTAATAAATCAGACACATAGAAAAACAAAGATTTAAAGTAAATTTGTATTATTTTCAAAAATACCAACAGCACTTTTACAGAAGGTTCATCTTGGAAAGTAGAAAACGAAAAAACAGGACAAGTGGCAAAAAGAGATGAAAAACAAACTGTACAGTATAGATTAGGTTTTATAGGTTATGGTTCACTCGAATCTTACATCAAATAAACTAGTGTCGAACAAGCAATGTGGCAGGTGAAACTCCGTGGATACAGTGAATAAAAACCGCTAGATCAAATCACATAAAACATTCTTTTGGGAATCGTCATCGTTGTAAACAAGATGTTAGAAAACGTGCATACGTTCGACCGCATGGTCCTGAACCGCGTTCCTTGATCCTGAATATTGTGATGTTGATGTTACATTAATCGACGATTTTGAAAAACGCCTTTCAGCACAAAAACGCGTACTCGGGAGAAAGGACGAATGTTACGAATTATTTTCGAACCTACCTGCCTTCTCCGTGGGCTTCGGTTTCGGAGCCATTTTGCTAGAAAGGAAAGGAACGTCAATCCGTATCCAGCGGAAATGCAAACTCCGAATCCAACCCAACTACGTTAATCATTGACTGACGAAGAGGAAGAGGGCGACTCCGTCCAAATTCCGTATCAAAGCGATTTTGTGATTCAACCGGTAGAATTGGTTTGGCTGTGCAATATCAGCTAAAAATATTAGCTAAACAATTAGTCAAAAGAAGCTAATATCAGCCAATATTAAATAAATTTTGATGATAGCCTATGAATACATCCTATATAAATCAATTGCAGAAAACGAAACAAATTAATTTGACTTATTATAATGGCCACATTTTATTACAATTTTAGATCAATAACTTTTAAACGAGTAAGTGAATACAAATAAACTTTTACATGAATATTTATTGTTTTATTAATATATATGTATATTTTAAAACTTGATTTAATTCTTAATGTTATTTCTTCATAATATTTGCAAATATTATAAATATTGTAAGAAAACACGATTTTATATATATATAATGAATTATAAAAAAACAAACAAAAAGATTAAGTAACTTTTAATAAGAAAATTGTGCTCAAATTTTATGAAAAATTTATTAATTTTTTGTATTTTTTCGTATAGTCTTTATATATGTGAGACATTCTTAAAATAAATATTTTTCGATGTATTTTTACTGAATAAGAGATAAATTTAATATTAAGATTTATTATATGTATTTTGACATAATAATTTATTCCAGATACATCATATTTCACTATTAAGCCCGTATGAGCCTCCCCCATATGTCACAATATGAAACACCTGCCACAGCAACCAATGTTTTCCATTTAGTCATGCAGAATCAATTGTGCCTCGCTCCAAACTAGTGAACTTTAGTCTCTCTTGGTCAATCTCAAACAACAATATACAAAAACACGATCAACAACATGTAATTACAAAAATCCTAGTGACATATGTATGAAGAAAAAAGAACGTTCTTCTTTTATTAAGCGCTCTGATTCGAAGAGAACGATGTTGGAAACGCGCTCTGCGACTTACAAAATGATGAAAGAAGAAGCCCATGATGAGAGGCAGGTAGGAATTATCGTTCAAATTACGTGCAATTTTCGACATTCGAACGATCTAATTAATATGAACCTCGATCTCTGATCTATTTTTTTTATATACTAATGTCAATAAAATTTAATCTCGCGATTTTTGCTCTTTATCTCTTTTTCTAATACTTATAACTAAAAAAAGATAAACAGTAAATTAAATCAAGATTAAAGTAAGTCCACATACTGTAATCTACATTGTCTTGTTCTACCATTATATAAATTAACTTCAATCTTGATTTAATATTTTCTTCTAATCCTAAGAATTAGAAAAGATTAAAAAGTAATTAAATCGAGATTAAAGTTATAGTTTATCCTATGTTGGTGCTTTCTAAAATTTTTAGAATGAATCTTATTCTAAAGAGTGAAAATCTCATATTTAAGATTGAAAATTGAGTCACTCTTTTCAAGTCTGGCTTAATTTTTAATTTAAAATTAAAAATTTAGTAAGTAGAAATAGACATAATGTAGACTAATTTTAATCTCGATTTTTAATTTATTCTTCATCTTTTTCTAATCCTTAGAAAAAGAATTAAATTAAATTGAAATTAAAGTTAATTTTTATGAGTATAAATAAACTGTAATCTTCACCGCGACAGATAACTGATTGGCCACCACCATTCTCGTCTGAGACCACACCATACAACGAGAATGATTTCGGCACTTTAATCAGACGGACCTGCGAGAACAAAAACTTGACCCTCCGAATTTCCAAGGTGATCGTCATAGGCGACGTTGCTGTCGGCAAAACATCGTTGGTGAATCGGTAATAACTGATCGGTATCGGACCTCCATCATTTAATACAACTTTGGAAAATTCTTTACGGATTCAATTTGGCTATTCCGTAATCTGAAAACTTGAACAATAAGACGAATAATCATCGCTTTGCGCAGCTTCTGTCATAGGCTCTTTGACAACAATTACAAGGCTACCATCGGCGTGGATTTCGAGGTGGAGAGATTCGACATACTCGGCGTGCCTTTCCATTTGCAAATGTAATAAATTTAAGTCGACAAGCGTGTTCAGAAACATTTACACGGACAGAATGATTCTTATGAAGTATTAAAAGATTATCTAAAGACAGATCTAAAAATAACTTTATCGGACTATCAGAATAATTATGTAAAAAACTTATGTAATGCTGCAAAAAAATGTTGTTCTAGCAGCTTGAGCATCCTACGTAATTTATTTCGATAATCTAATCTAACAAACTTCTTTTTATATTAGTACCTATATCAATTTTAAGATATTTTAGCAAAAATTGTTCTTTCCGTGCAAGCGTCAATTGTAATGTAGTAATTTGAGATACCACTTACAGATGGGATACCGCGGGGCAGGAAAGATTCAAGTGCATAGCGGCGTCTTATTATCGTGGTGCTAATGGTAAAAATTCCTCTTGTGCACAATCTTCATCTGACTATCTTACAATTCTTATGCGTATTGTTTCATTTTAGTAATCATGATCGTTTTCGACTTGGGAAACCTGATGTCGCTGACGCATTGCCAACAATGGTTGAACGAAGCAAGTCGCAGCAATGTTGGTCCTCATCATATTTTTCTAGTCGGTACTAAAAAGGATCTGTTAGTAAGTAATAATATTATTATAGGCAGTATTCTTATATATTTAAAACCGTTTTAAGCAATGTCTCAAGATGCTTATGTTGTGATCGGTTTATATTGTATAAGTTAGTCTTGAAATTATAACAGACAGTAATTGTTATTGTAACTTACGATAAAGATTTAAATATATAAGAACTGTCTATATGAATACTATGAGAATTGACTATGATATATTATTCTTTATTAATCGTTTTTTTTTTCGGGAAAAATTAGTCTCATCCAGTATACGAAATAATCGAAAAACGAGCGGTTGAAGCAGCGAGAAGGATGCGAGCGGAATATTGGGCAGTCTCGTCGAGAACAGGCAACGGGGTATCAGAATTGTTTATGCGAATTGCTGCACTCTCCTTTCACGCGATGGTCCTGAGGGAGATGCAGAGCTTAAAACTCGAGCCGATCAACATCGGTTCAGCAACGATAAGTGAGTAAAATAGAAATCTAGCTCTTGAATTTATAACACTGGATCGACACAGTAAAAGAAATTTGGTAAGCGCAATGTAAGGACAAATTATTGATTGCATCTTCTTTCCAGCTTTGAAAAGACATTCGAAGACCGAGATAAAGCGACAGAGAATGCCAAAGTGCTCCAAATGCCCGACGTGATGAATACGAGTTAAATTCGGGAAAAGTGCTGTCGCATTTCATTTTATTCTTCCCAGTAAACAAATTAACATAAGGATCAGTCGAGTGTTTCAAAAATGTATTAAAAGTGTATACTAGTTTAGCTATATAGAAACAGATCTATTATTTGTCATTTTGTTCAGAAAGCATACCGTATTGTATCATTTTATCACCATTTATTAAACGTAAAACAATTCAACAAAAAGCTAATATTCAAATAAATAACGTCATTTTGTTTTACGTCCAGTGAATTAATTAAAATAGAATGACAACAGGTCTGTTCGCGTTACTTGAAATCGTTACAAATTTTTGAATTAAAAATGAGATAGATATATTTATGCGTTAAAAAAAGAAAGAAAACAAAGATACTGAGTACAAAAAGTGCAAGCAGCACGAATAGATCTACATATTGACACTGTGCTTCTCAAGCGCATCGTAAATAAAATACGACAAGATAATAAATGAGGTAAATAACTGCCATTTCAATAGATAACACATAAGCAACTAATTAATAAAAATAACGCGAAAGGTGGATTTTAATTCTTTTGCTTTTTGCGACCGGAAAGAGATCACTTGAATTTCGCGCGTCGACCGCGCGTTTCCGAGCGTCGCCGCTCGCGGCGCCATTGTCAACTAATTCGCCCTCATTTTATCATCCATTCTGCAGTTTTCTGCTCGAAGAATGATATAAAAAAAAAGAACAACAGTGATACCACCGACCGTCGTCGATTGTGACCGATCGCGGATCCATTATTTGTGTGACGTAGACGTATGTCCGCGTTGTCCTAAATTGTGAAAGTTTAATCCTCGTCGGATTAGTGCACTTACAGTGGAAACGACGCAGCTTCTATCACGTGGCTGTTGCGCTACTGGAAGGAGGGCCTGGAGGGCTTTCATTTATCCTAGCAACCGATCGGCTATTCAAAGGTAAATTTCGTACCGCATTCCGACAGGTGATAAGCGGTGGGGATGACGACGCGATGAAGAAGAAGCTTGGGGGTTCGACGAGGAGGGAGGCCACAAATCACGTGATCATTAGAAGCTCGCAATCTTAGAAATCACGCGACCGTTTATACGAATCTTGCAATCTTCGCAAAAAACGTGAATGAGTGATTTTTTTAAATATAGTACGCGCGTCCTAGTATATTTTAACGCACGATTAAAATGTAATTATATTATTCGCTTTGGTTCCAGTAGGTGTATTCTGTAACTTAACGCAAATTTCGTTTTTATTAGATCCCTGTTGCGCAGCTCTTTTACTATGGTAGAAAAACTGCGCAGCGTCGTTATAAGAATAACTATTAACGGATCTTGCGTTAAGAAAATAGAATAGATCTGCGGGATTTGATAATTTTGTAGAAGTTAGTAGCTTATCAACAGATTTTCCAACAGCTGATAGAATAACTATTATATATATGTGATGTTATCGCTGTTTCATGTCAGTAGTGGATCAGATGTATTAACGCAGTACACGATTCCAGACGATTACATTGAACGCTCTGAACGGACAGACTCTGCTGTGACACGTAAGCAGCTTTTTCGCTTGTATCAATTTTGACTGGGTCAAATGTGTCATGTTCGAGATAGGGTTCTACCGAAGTATGATTAACTTTAATCTCGGTTTAGCTTGCTGTTTATTTTTTTTTTTTTAATTTTAATTAGAAAAAAGTGAACAACAATTCTAACAGTTTTTGTTACTTAAGACGATTTTAATAAGAATGGAGTGTCCATTTTTAACTAAAATATTTTTTTCCGTGTAAAAACGAGTATAAGGTATTATTTATACAGTCATTTCTTATCAAGACCGTCTTAAATAACAATAAATCAATTAAAGAAACATATTATGTATAGTTTTAAGATATTAGACGGTCATGAAATAAGAATTAATGAGTGGTGAATACCAAGTTAAAAGGTGGCGGGTTGACGGATGAGTTTATATGACGCATTGGGTTATTTAATTTTTCCAACCATATTGCGTCGAGCACGTGGAAAGATAAATGACTTTTGAAACGATTATTCACAGAGGAGATTAAGCTTCATAGAGAACGTGATTGTTTCTTCGATCGATTATTTCTGCGAAAGATATAGGTATAAGAGTGCAAGATAATGACTTGGCATTTTTATGATTTTTCAAGTTCGACGTTATCATAACGTGCGAACTTTTTCATTGTATTTGCGGTACGTATATATAAAATAAACAATGAATCGAGATTTATGGTGCAATCGGTAGAAAATTTCGGTGATCGTTTTTATCTTATTTCATCGTCCACACGTGAACGTGCATCCGTGTACGTGCGAGTGAAACGCGTGCAATTAGCACGGAGAGAAATGGACAATACGAGCTGAATCTTACGTCAGTTTCCAGGAACCTTATCCAAGCCCGCTTTCTCTGCTCGCAACGAAAATTGCAACGGTACAATTACTTTACGAGATAAGAATTTTGTTCTCATCATTTTAAGAAATAGTTGCGGACACTTGACTTGTCATACAAGTCATTGACTCGATTATAGATGAGGTTCTGGATTTAGTTTTACCCTCAACGGTTAATAAAAGAATTAAGAAGTTAATTAGCGGAATCGAAACAATTAAAAAGTTTCGAAAAATATGTGGAGAGATAGTACATCGGATATTCGTAAGAGAAAAAAAATTGCTGACCATATTATTAGTGTCCAGTGCCAATGTACGGAGATATTCGAGGAATTTGAAATTTACTCTCTTTGTATTGCGTAAAAATTCAGTTAGTTATCTATACTTATCACTATGTTTTCTGATATTTTATTCTATTTTTCTATATCTATTTATCGATGTAGATTAATTCTAATCTCTGTCTAATTGACTTTTTGTTCTCTTTCAGTTCTAAGAAATAGAAGTAGTATTTGAAATAGATTTAAAACAGAACTAATATCTATATAGAAATATATCTAGTGCTTAGAAAAAGATGAAGAGTGAATTATAAGAACCGGCAGAGACAATTTCAATCACATTACAAATAAATAATTAAGAAAATTGCAATGTAAGTAAATGATATTTATAGTCAGAAAAGTAGTTTACGAGTTTCTGCAGAATTTTTGAGAAAAAATAAAAATTCGTTCCGATTATTTGTATTATAATGCAATTGAAATGCAGATAATTTTATTTTATTATAATTTTAAGAACTGAATTGCAAAATTTAACTCCATATAGATCCTCGTAGTTTCGTAAAACATAGTTAAAAATACTAAGTCTCATGGCGAAATATTGCTTTTACGAAACAAAATATTGATTGAACTCTATTATATTCGTACTGTGAATAAGGAGTAAATAATTTTATTTGTTGTAATATTTTTAAAATTAAACTGTCCAATTTTATAGAGATTTTTACTTTGTCCAACATTATAGAGTTTAAGAAATAAACCAAAAGAGTGTTATGGCAAAAAGAGTATTTTACAAGACAACATTTGATAGAATACAGATTCCAACTCAAGGAACACGTCAAAGTCAATTTTTAGTAAAAATGGCAAAAAGATTTTATTTTACAAGACAACATTTGATAGAATACAGATTCCAACTCAAGGAACACGTCAAAGTCAATCTTCAGTAAAAATGACTTTATTTGAATTTAAAATTATTTGAATTTTAAATTTAGTTAATGATTGCTATTAATGACTTAAAGATGACATAATGGCAAATTTTCGCCATAACGAGAAAATACATAATTATTTCAAATAAAAATAAAGTTATTTTAATTCTCTATTGACCTTGATGTGTTGTATCTGTACCACAAATGAGATGCAGATGAGTTGGTCTTGGCGTTACTGACCCTGAAATTAAAATTAATCTACATTGGTATGAATAAGCCGTAGAGTGGTAAAAACAAGATGGTAAAGGGAGCTCAGTTTTGGTACGTTTTCCTTCCTTTAGATTTGAGATCTCTGGAAGGTTATTTTATAGATTTTTGCGGTAGGATAATCAATCAAATGAACACGTGTTTGATCTTTGCTCTCAAATGTATTATTCAACGTTTGTTCTTTCGTAATAAAGCATTACTAATATCGTCACTTATGTTCTGCAGTAAGCATCAGTTTTATTACATCGTTCACAATGTGTTAAACATGCTCGAAATATGGTAGGCTTCAAATAATTTACTGAGGAATTTACGTGAACATCGATCTTAGGAATATCTCGTGTTGTGTATCTCCAAACTATACTTAATAAAACAAAATAGAGGTTGATCACAACTGCTGTTTCGCGGTTATGATTGGCCATATATCGCGTCATTACGTGTCTATTATAAGATTGTAAAGTATTAAAAAAAAAACAAGTCAAGGCAACGGTTATTATACATCTTGTCTAGGCAGCCTTGACGAAATGTTAGATGTTACTGATACTGAAAAGGTGTATCTAAGTTTCTTTGTCGATAACGATTTGGTTTGAATGTATTTTTTATTCAAGATTTATAAAGGTTTCAAGATGCTCCACGTATCATTTTTTTTTCTCTGTACTTTTTTTACTTTCCT
Source organism: Cyphomyrmex costatus (assembly GCF_001594065.2). Taxonomy (NCBI): domain Eukaryota; kingdom Metazoa; phylum Arthropoda; class Insecta; order Hymenoptera; family Formicidae; genus Cyphomyrmex; species Cyphomyrmex costatus. The sequence goes on along the minus strand of NW_017279009.1, from coordinate 28,414 downwards.
GAGAATTCATCAGATTTTTAAATAGCTTTACGATATAAGAGTCTTCGTCGCAAGTCTTCGGTCGTTTTATGTCCTCCTGTTTCGTTTCTTTTTTCTTTCTCCGGAATTCCTCCGGATTCGACGTCATCTCGATCTCGATGTTCTTGTTATTTGAATCCTATTTTCAAATGCAACATTCTTTTCATATGGATATATTTAAATTATATTTGAATGTATTTAAATTATATTTGAATGAAATTATCAACACGTTGGCGGACTTTATTCGACGTTATTTTGTCGATATTAAGTAGTAATTACTCACTCACTGATATAGATATTTATTAACTTACCGCTAACATGTATTTTTACCAAACATTTGTTTAACATTTTGTTTTGTATGCTTATTGTACCTATGTTTAATTACGTGTTCGATTGGAGTTAAGAGCACGATTTCTGCTGTTGCACAAAGATTTGTTTGTAAATTGTAATAAATAAAAAATAATATACAGAAGTTACTACGAATTAGAGATTCTCTAATAAAAGTCTGGATAAAAGACAATCACTTAGATAAAAAAATACACAGAAAAATGTTACAAATGGAAATAATGATAATTTTCGCCCATCAATACATTTGTGATAATCATAACATGGACATATTTTAACAGCCATAATCGTTAAATATGGTATAAGATAAGAACTATAGTTCTAAGAAATAAAAAATATATTGATGAGTGATATTTCGTCGTGGCAATCGTTGCCATTTTTTGTATAGAAGATGTTCTTTTTTCTTACATGATTTTTCTAAAAGTAGAGACCTTACAAAATACGGTTCATGTTCAACTCTTATTAAAGAAATAGCATCAAAGAAAATATCGGCAAAATTTTTGTTAGTAATTTCATATTCTTTTACTATAATATAAATATGTAAAGAAATGTTTACTTCTACTGCTACTGCTTCTTCAGTTTTACTCATCTTTTCAGGTTTATTTGCCATAATTGTTGTCGTGCCAAACCAGAAAATTTAAAAGAACGAATTTGCTTCGCTATTTGGTCAGCATTCTCGTCTTTTTTCAATTCGCGGTTTAATTTCCTTTTCCATTATAACTGTGACAAATATAAACATTAATTTTAACCAATTGACTATTATGTTTAATATTTTAATTCGTTACTATTATATGTTTAATGTTTTGAGTTATTAAAAAAATGTAAAATTCAGACATTATAAATTATTTAACTCGCCTGTCGGTTTGCGTCGTAGTAGAAAGAAGGCTGACAACGCGTGAAGAGACATCATAATAAACATACATTTGTGATTGAAATTGTCCCAATCTATTAGCGCCATTATTTGAGCGAATAAATTATCAGGCTGTGGATCAGGTTGTGAATTATTTACAAATTTTTGATGAATAACTCATGATGGTCCGAAAAAGAGAGATGCATGGAAACGCTCGATAAACTCTTCATGATAAAAACAACCGAGAGTTTGATGTAGTATTATATTTGTTTAATGCGATATTGTCATTTAAATGTCATTTAATATTTTAATGTGCTTGACATCTAGCTGATAATATTTTCTGAGGAAATTCATTGAAATTACACATAGAATTACGCTCTAATAGTACACGTGTGTATGACGCAACAAGGCAATCATATCTCCGCCGTTACAATCGGTGTAGATTAGATGCGTGACGTATGTATATATATATATATATATATATACGGATAGTATATATCGCCGGACGTATTTAAAAAATTGACCTTGCAGCTAACATTGTAATTCACCGCTGCAGACTTTACCTGTCAATATCATTCATCGAATCAAATTCATATCACATATTAAAGTAGAAATATTTTATTCATATACATATATTTGTGTGTGTGTGTGTGAGTGTACAATATATTGAATAAAATATTTTATTATAATATTTTATACATTGACCATCTTGCCATCTCTGTGCGCACAAATTCTAACTTCGTTATTTGTAATTTTTAAACTCTTCCCATTTGAAAACTTGTAGGTTTAACATTTTTAGATCAAACTTTTTATCTTAAAATATATTACAAAGAATTTGTCTTTAAAATATTTATTATCACTTTGGGACATCCTGTATATATATTTCCTTCTAATTATAAATAGATTGATCAATTTGTAACTCGACCATTTTAATGACAACGATAATGAAAGGATTTTGTAACCACACGACTCAGGTACAAGGTGTGATAAAAAAATGATCGGAATTTTGTCGTCGAGCGCGTAAAACTTCACAGATATAGTTTATAATTTTACAGACAGATAGCGCATCCTTCTCCAGTATGCTGTAGAAATTTCGTTAGGCTGGATCCACAACCTCGCTTTAAGAGGCTAAAGCCTATGGCATATAGAAAAACGTGAGGCTGTAAACGTAATCAGTAAGCGAATTGAACAATCACAGTTGAGAACGTAAGCGGCGGCTGCTTACGTTCTCAACTGTGATTGGGCTTAAGTCGTAAAGTCGTAGGAAATTGACCAATCACAGTCGATTATTTTTCTCGCATTCAACTATGGCTGCGTTCCGTTTTAGGTATATGCGCGCATTTTATATTGTGAGTGTCACATATATTACTATAGGGAAATGCGTGCATATGCGTGAAACGGAACGCAGCCTATGATTGATCAATTTCTTACGGCTTAGTCTCTTAAAGCGAGGTTGTGGATCCAGCCATGATCGGTCCAATAGTTCCGAAAAGTTATTGTACTGGAACCAAGTGTGTGTTCGAACCGTTCAGCGATTCGTTACACGTTTTTAAAATGAAGGTGTTGCAAGAGCAGCGTGTTTGCGTGAAATTTTGCTATAAATTGGGAAAAACGTGCGCGGAGACATTCAAACTGTTTAAGAAAGTTTATGGGGATGAGACTATGAGTTCTACTCAAGTCTACTTTACGAGTGGTACAGACGGTTTAAGAAGGGTTTAATGTCGGTGGAAGAGGGGCCTTGGCCTGGAAGGCCGTCCACATCAATTAACGACGAAACGAAGGAAGAAATCTCCAATCTCTTGGCCGAAGGCCGCCGACAATAATTGAGGGAACTATCTGAGACTGTACAAATATCATTTGGGTTATGCCAAGCCATCGTGACAATGCGCGGCCACATACTACGCCTCGAATTCGAGAATTTCTCGCTCGTAACAACCAACCAATTGTCCCGCAACCCCCCTACTCTCCAGACCTGTCTCCAGCTGATTTCTTCCTATTCCCCCGGATGAAGTTACGACTGAAAGGGCGACGTTTTGCAACGAGAAAGACAATAATATCAAAATCGCATGAGATATTACGATCAATTCCGCTGCGTTTTCCGCGTGCTTGTGGACTGGAGAAACGTTTCCAATGGTGCATTGATGCTCAGGGGAGTTACTTCGAAGGCGACCCGCATTAAATTTGTAATTTTTTAATTAATACGTAAGTTATTGAGAAATTCCGGTCTTTTTTTGATCACATCTTGTATATTGTTTACGTACAATAGCCTACTTTCTTCTTTTCTTTGTTTGTCTGAAAGATACGAAAAGCGTTGAATAGATTTTTCATAGAACAAAATTATGATCTTTTGAATGTGTGGTTCGAAGCCGTTAGGAAATAATTGCGGTGGAAAATTTTTTTCATCGACGACATCAGATTGATAACAAAAACATTTTAATTACGTAGTTACATTAGCGCGAGTGCGTGTCTCTTTTCACCGATCTCCTCTCATTGGCTTTCACTTTCTCGGTCGCAACTGCAACTTCCATCTGCAATTTGCATACACTGCTGTTTTCGAGTGCGCCGTGAATCCGATAATTCCTGGATCAAGCGTCTATTTATTTTGCTCGTGATATCATGTGATTAGGTAATCTCGTTCGTCTCGACATGCGTATTAATTGAATGTTTACTCGATTACTTATATAAAACTCTCATTCAAAGACACAGCTTTTGATGTTCTATTTTGTATTGAAGAATCTTTTAATCTTTGATCTTCTATGTTTTATCACAACAGAATGATTTTGATATGTCATACCAGAACAAGAAATTTGATAGATAAATATGGGATATCACTTTACATAACTAAAATATAAATTAAAGATCTACGTTTTTAATATTTTTTTATTTTAATATATTTTTTATTTTATTTTAATATTTATAATCTACGTATAATTAGACATAAAGGTACATATGATATATAGTAAAATAAGTGATAAAATAATTGTTATCGTCTGAATTTGATATTTCATATTAAGATTTGTGTTCCAATTTATATCAGATATTATTATGATACTTAATTTTACGAATTATATTTTGAACTTAAATTATATTAAAAACTAATAATTAATAAAAGGCAAACAAGATAAAAATATAAGTAATAATGCCTATAAGAGCCAACACAGGATGTAAGTGTGTGAAATACGATATTTTATGTAAAACTATAAAAACTTTGAACATAAGAAACGTCTGAAAGTTTAAAAAAAATAATGATGCTGTAAGTTTTATGCGCGACTAAATTATTTTATAAATATTCTATTAGTAATAAATACATAGATTTATATTTACATTTTATTTTTAATGATAAATGTGTGCACTTAGTATATAGTTTATGTAACATTATTATTGAAATAAATGCATACACTTATTGATCAAAGTGCAATATGAAAGGAAATCAAATAATTATAAATATAATACAAACTTACAACTTAATCGTAAAATCTGAAATAATTATAGTCTCACAAATTACTAATAGCAACTTAATACCTGTTTACAAGTACTAAGTTGTTATTAGTATTATAATCAAAATTGACGTTCAATTTGATTTGTGAGACTGATTATTTCAGTTTATAGGAAATTGAAAGTTTAACAATAATCGACGCGCAATTTAAAGAACTAAAAAGATGTATGTAAAATATATACTATATATATACATATATTATATATATATTATATGTTAACAAATACTAGAATCATTTTTACGACCGTACAATTGATAAACTAACAAGAAGAAGGAAACCGGAATGATTAACGGTCAAAGCCAATAACGGTCAAAGCTGGATCACAATGCTTATTAAAATTATGTGTGAATTTTATATACCGCGTGTGTAGTTCCCCTATCGCGTGCCGAAATTTTTTCAGACTTACAACGCAACTCTAAATAACTACCGCAGTAATATCACTTTTTAGTTAAATTGCCAAAGCAAATCTAACAATTATTTGATGCTTATATAGCATCTTATTAGATCTTTAATAATATGTTGAAAGACATATATTAAAATTTAACGATGTAAATTTTAAAGTAATGATGAATCTAAAATCTGTGAAAAATAAGATTGCGAAAAATATCACGATTTGGCGTTTCGTCCCGGTAAAAATTTACATCGTTAAATTTTAATATATGTCTTTCAACATATTATTAAAGATCTAATAAGATGCTATATAAGCATCAAATAATTGTTAGATTTGCTTTGGCAATTTAACTAAAAAGTGATATTACTGCGGTAGTTATTTACAGTTGCGTTGTAAGTCTGAAAAAATTTCGGCACGCGATAGGGGAACTACACACGTGGTATATAAAATTCACATATAATTGGGTATGTTAAGTTAGCACCCCAACTATAGTACTCAGTAGTTCTGATTAGAGTTCCCACTTCCTTTTGACGAGACGAAGAGTTCCCTATAGTTAATAACAAGAGTTCCGCTCAATAAACATTTTTTTTACATTTTTTAAAAATGGAGTGCTAACTTTTTATCGAATTTCGAGGTGGAATAGTTCTGAGCGGCTTAATAGCTTCAATTTGCGATTGCCTAGAGTTCCTGATATGTAAAAAAAATTTTCGAATAAAAAAAAATTAAAAATTTTTGAAGAATTAATTTTTAGATACAATAGTTCTGATGATAATTCCTGCTTCTTTTTGACGATATGAAGAGTTCTCTATGATTTTTAATGACATATGCGCTTAATAATCATTTTTTAATAATTTTTTAAAAATGGG
>NW_017279009.1:1941-22317 GCF_001594065.2 Cyphomyrmex costatus | reverse complement strand
CTCGACGAGTTCTATCGAAAACTTTAAGGTGAAGAAGCGATTGGACCAACGGTTTGCAAGATACAGCGACATTTGTCGGAAGATCAACAATTCTTAGAGTATATCTCGGAAACCGTTGGTCCAATCGCTTTGAGCCCTGATACTTTTCGACAGAACTCGTTGAGAACTGTCCAGAACTCCGAACAGAACTACTCGGTACTCCCAAAAAATTTTTGATCAAAAATTTTTTTATAAATCCCACGTCGGAAAATTTTTTTGGAGACCAAGTAGTTCTGATCGGAGTTCTGGACAGTTCTCGGCGAGTTCTGTCGAAAAGTATCAAGGCTCAAAGCGATTGGACCAACGGTTTCCGAGATATACTTATTTAAAAATTGTATGATCTTAACAAATGTCGCTGTATCTTACAAGCCGTTGGTCCAATCGCTTTTTCACCTTACAGTTTTCGATAGAACTCGTCGAGAACTATAAGAAACGCTACTCAGAACTACTCGGTACTCTCAAAAAATTTTCCGACGTGGGACTTAGAAAAAAATTTGAAGTCAAAATTTTTTGGGAGTACCGAGTAGTTCTGTTCGGAGTTCTGGACAGTTCTCGGCGAGTTCTGTCGAAAAGTATCAGGACTCAAAGCGATTGGACCAACGGTTTCCGAGATATACTCTAAGAATTGTTGATCTTCCGACAAATGTCGCTGTATCTTGCAAACCGTTGGTCCAATCGCTTCTTCACCTTACAGTTTTCGATAGAACTCGTCGAGTACTATAAGAAACGCTACTCAGAACTACTCGGTACTCTCAAACAAATTTTCAAAGATTTCCACTATTTTTTTTAAACTTCATTATATTTCAAAAATGTTTTTTATGTATCAAGAACTCTAGGTATTCACAAAATAGTTCTGTTAAGCTGATCAGAACTATGCGACCTTGAATTTCGTTAAAAAGTTAGCACCCCATTTTTAAAAAATTATTAAAAAATGATTATTAAGCGCATATGTCATTAAAAATCATAGAGAACTCTTCGTATCGTCAAAAAGAAGCAGGAATTATCATCAGAACTATTGTATCTAAAAATTAATTCTTCAAAAATTTTCAATTTTTTTTTTTTCGAAAATTTTTTTTACATATCAGGAACTCTAGGCAATCGCAAATTGAAGCTATTAAGCCGCTCAGAACTATTCCACCTCGAAATTCGATAAAAAGTTAGCACCCCATTTTTAAAAAATGTAAAAGAAATGTTTATTGAGCGAAACTCTTGTTATTAACTATAGGGAACTCTTCGTCTCGTCAAAAGGAAGTGGGAACTCTAATCAAAACTACTGAGTACTATAGTTGGGGTGTTAACTTAACATACCCCACATAATTTTAATAAGCATTGTGATCCAGCTTTGACCGTTATTGGCTTTGACCGTTAATCATTGCGGTTTCCTTCTTGTTAGTTTATTATATTATATATTATTTATACATGTAAGATCTAATTGGTTTATAGTAGATATATTTTCCTTTTTATACGTAATTATTGGATTTGCATTTCACTCATTATCAGATTAAGTTAATGTACAATGGCAATATATATCAATTAACACATATTAATATTATATAGATTGTTTGGAAAGTTCGTTTCAATTTTCTAAATCAAAATTGTATACAGAACATCTTCGTAAAAAATGAACGAAATTTAAATAAAAAGTCTTAAAGTTTGAAATTTTTTTCGAGGTTACTATATTTTTTAAGTTGCTGTGTGAGTTTGATAATTTTTATATATAAAAAACTATGAGCAGAAAAAGATAAAATTTTTTTTGTGGATCTTTTACGTGCCAAAAAAAATTTGCGAAAATTTTCGACTACCTACCGTGAAAGTTTGAAGCTTTTCTTATAAAAGTTTTTTTTAATGTTTCTACTATTTTTTATTCCTGAGTTATTCAAGTTAAGTGAAGGAACATTTTGACTTCAATTGCTCATAACTCCATTAAAAATCATCGCATCGCAATTAAGAAATCAAATTCTTAAAACTGAAACTTTACTCTGTCAAATGGTATAATCGTTAATTTTTTAAATGTACAATTAGTATTACTATTTCAAACTAGAAAATTTGAAACGAACTTTTCGAGAGCAACCTAATACATCAAACTGAATTTTTTTATAAGAAGGTGATCTAGATTTCAATTAGGATCGAAATGTCATTAAACATTTGCAGCTGCGAATGACGATAGACATCAGTTATGTCTACGTGACAAAATAATTTTTATAAATGGTTGTGTTATGATTCTCGGCTAATGTCATTCATCACAAAGACTTATTAATGTAGAAGTTTTATTTGAATAGAAGATTTGCATAGAGCTTGCATAAATGTTAATTAATTATAATATTGGTGAGAATAATCAGAATACAAGTCTATATGTGTTGCTGTAATATATATAAATTCATTAATCTTAAAGAACGACTGATTTTAATCCTGCACTAGTTAGATCTTAATGGTCAATTTTCTATTATAAATTCTGATAGATAAATTTAAATCTGTAAAATGTAAGTAAAAATATATATCAACTTTTCTATGATAGGAAATTATTAAATTAAAATGAATTTAATTTGCTTACTATAAGGTCGCTTCTTCCATCAATATTTTATATTTATAGTATTCTATAAAAGAAAATAAATTCTTGTTTTGAGGATATAACGTTTTCTAAAATTTGTAATATGTATACATATGTATATTTTTTAAGGACTATGAAGGATATATTTTTTGTTAGAAACAACCAGTACTTAAAAGGAAGAAAGTAAATTGAGTAATCACTTTTTTTATTGTTACCAAGAGAATGATATTTTTTTTACACAGACGAAGGTGAAAATCTTGTATTACCGCGGACAAAGAGTTAAGATTGATGCCGAATAAATACGTGTGCGTATTTTTTCAACTTTGTGCGTATGCTACAGGTCATAGAGAAAGCATGTTTCATGTGAGGGAGATAACGAAGGCTTCTGTGCGATCGAAATTTTCGGGTTTGGTCAATTTCATGATGTATTTTGCATGAGGAAATGTATTTTTCGAGCAGATACCCGCGTAGTATAATTACGTATCTAGCGTTTAGTTACACGTAAAATGACTTGCTACTTTATTGCGATGGCTCATGTCGCGGTGATAATCGTAACAGCGATGGCCGCGCGTGTACGACGCATGTATACTGAAGTACAATCGTGTTCCGCGTAATCTAGTCTCCACTCTGTGCATTTTCAGTTATGCACTGATCGTCATCGTGGAAAGTTCGTGCGCGTGATTGCTCGGACGTTGTACGATTCCACGCGCACATTGCTTGCGAATTTTTTTCCACGATCGCTGTACGCTCTTTCGCTGTGTATACAACATGGATCTACCGGTAAGAAAATTAAATATCGTATCGACATAAGCGATGACACGAAATATATGAATTGTGAAGCTGTGATCATCGGAAATTGTGAATTCTGAGCAGATCGTGACATGCTTTTTATCATACTATTAAATTTATAATGTCAAATTTGAATTATTTTTAATCATTTTTGTAGGTCGCTACTGTTTTTATTCAATATGTGGCTAATTCAACTAAAATAATGGAAACGATTTAATTTGAGAATATGTATTTTTGATTGCAATTTAGTTTATTATTTATAAACTGTGTACGTTAATTGAATAAACGTTGTTTATTTTGAAATTAATTACAGAAATAGATTAATTTAAATTTTGATAACATGAAAGTTAAAAGTAATAAAACGTTATTTAACTTTAGCTTGGATTATTCTTATTAAGTTATCCTTGTTGGGTTATCCTTGTTGGGTTGTTATCTCTTTGATATTTAACAGTGTACATCAAGACAAATGATATGATTTTTCAAATACATTTATGTTCAATGAAGTAAAAGATTTTTTAATTCTCTGAAAATAATTTTATTGAACCATCATAATATTTTTTTATATAGAAAACTCAAACATGATGAGCAATATTACAAAAAAATTTAATATTCTAGCAATCAGTTTGAACATTCTATATAATTATTTTGGTTCAACAAAATTCTTTTCGGGTTTATACTTATCTACATTTAGCCAAATTTTTAGATGTTTTAGATAAAATCGTCCTATACCTAAAATACGTGGTTATTCTTCTCAAGTATTTAGTATTATTTATATAAAAATTCATGTTATTTGATGAATTAATTAAAATCTATTAAAAGGTGCACAAATGATAATTGGAACTGAAACAATCTATTTGATCAGTTGTGATTGACCTTAACTACTTACAAAAACCAGTCTAGAATTTTTCTACTAGACGAGCGCTATGAGTGACTTGTTGTCACTCGTGTCAATCACAACGTGGTCAAACGACTCCCATCCAAATGAAACGTCTTGCTCTGTTTGAAATTCAATACGATACAGTTATCATGTAAGTATCTAGTTTGCGTATGTGAAATTAGAGAAAGAGAATGTATGAATTAATACTAGTGAGATGTTTTATAACAAATTCGACTGAACTGACTGTGCATTGATGCATATTAAAGTCGTCGTATATAAATTGAGACGTAAAGATACTCTCTAAACTATTTAAAATGGAATCTCACTTTAAAAAGTGAAAATTGAGCCAGTATTGAAAGAGAGTGGCATAATTTTCAGTCTTTAAGAGTCAGATTTCACTCTTCAGAGTTATTATACAATTCACTCTAAAAGTTTTAGAGTGTGTTTAATATAAATATAAAAATAAGTTAAACCGTGAAATCCTGTAGTTTATTGCGCGTTTATTGTTAAGTAAAATATTTTGTAATTTAAAATATTTGCATTTTATTTTTACATTTAGATGAATCGACATATATTGTACGATTTTAATTATATACCAGTGTTCACTAATTTGATTCATCAATCGAATTCATTAGATATTATTCAATAGCAAAAATTAAAGAAATTTAATTAAAGTTATAAAAATTGAATGAATAATTAGGCAATGTCATTGTTAATCATACTTCATCACAGTACATATCTTGAAGGTTTCTGAGGTTATCAGACAATTTTTGATGACAGTTTATCATTATTTGAGGTTGTAACAAACATAGTACTTATAAGATATACGACAAGATTACTATAATTATGATAAAAACGATACATAATAATTGAGAATCGAATAAAGAATTCCTAAAATTCATTTTTCAGTTTTACTTTCCAGTACATATAGCAATTTTCAGTTTTTTGTTTCCAGCGATAAGCTATCTAGTTACTGGTTACTTACGTTTAAAAGTTATTCATTGAATATTCAGTATTTACAAAATAGTATGGACAAACTCTTTATCAATTTTGTAAATATCTGCTGTTTCTTAGAAAAAAAGTTACGGAATTTTTCTTGTTATTATTTAATATACATTCAGTGAGCTCACAATTGACGCGAATAGCGATGTGTTAAAATCATTATATAATAGAAAAACCGTCTTCTGACATATTTTAATTTGATTATAAACACGGGAATTTTCATGGTTTCTTTATATATGTATATTAATACATAAGTGACCTTTTTAAAGAGTTATTTTTAGAAAACTATTAGAAATAATAGAAATAAATAAAATATGAAATAAATAAAATATGAAGATAAAATATTTCTTTTGGCGTGTTTGTTCATTTGCATTAAATAGAGAATATGATTTTATATTTTAGCGTGAAAAGAGAGAGAGAGAACGATTTTGTTGAAGTATTTAAAAATTTAGCTAGATACAGATTCAAAAATAATTTTGTTAGATTATTAAAATAAGGAATTGTAGGAATTTCAGAGTGAGTAATACTGATAAGTTATCAATTCTAGTAACTACAGAATTTGAGCGTTATATGTAATTACCTTGATAGAGACCAATAAAATTATTTTCAGATCTGTATCTAATTAAATGAAGGTATAACTTTCACTTTTAGCGACCGTTCCGGAATCGTTTTATTTTTTATGTATTTTTTTTCGCGGAAATTGAAAATTATCGTAATAATGACTCTACACACTTAAGGAAAAATTGATAGATTTATATAAATGAAGTTAATAAAATCATGTACATCGTTATGAAATTGCTGACAGTTATGCTTTAGTAATTTAAAAACTAATTCAGAGTTGTTGATTCAACTCTTATGCAGCAATTTCGTAACGATGTGAATAAGGATTGTATTAACGTCATTTTAATGTACTATCTAATCTTTTCTTGAATGCAGCGTCATTATTATAATAATTTTAATTTCCATGAAAAAAGTATATTAGAAAATCTAGGAATAAAATGATTCCCAAATGATCATAAAAAATTGTGCCCTCTCTTTTTAGATATTTTATTCAATAAAATCGTGCTTTCTTGTTGGCCACAAAAAGTTTATAAGTAGACGATAGGTTACTTGTGTTAAATAAATGATTAGCTTTCGATAAACGCTTGTAAACTCAATGATCAACAGATTATGAATATTTAAGATTCATTTGTGACAGTCGATAATGTAAGTATTATAAAAAATTATGATAAAACGCGCTTTTTTTAAATATATTCATATATTATATATTCATATATTCATATATTAATATAATGAAGAACTAAGTAGACTTGAGTTACGTGATTTTTTTTTTCATTCGAGACGATTTTTAGACGTTATCGTGACTCTTTTAGATGGTTAAGTCGTGTGTGGAATAAATCTAAGATAAGGTGACTGAAGAAAGTAAGATAGATAAGCAGCATAAGCAGTAATGCTTGCAAGCATTAACATATATACAATAGAATGACATTGTTTTCGAGCTCATTGCTCTTTTTATGACGCGCGCACTCGGACAAGTGTAAAGTAATTCTTTCGCGACGAACGCGGTAATATCGTGTATTTAATGGAACTCACTTGTGTTACGCAAGCGGTTAAACTCGCAATGACACAATAATTATATAAGTTTTAGTTTTTCGTGTATTTGCAGCGCACCGCATAATTTAAGTTTTTTTTTCATGTCAAAATGACAAAATAACATCGCGCTCTGGAGGGAATAAAGTCATGAAATATGCAGACTAATATACGAATGATATAATGCCACTTTATTATGCACGTCATCGCGATGCTACGTCATAGCCGATAATGATACCTGTTAAATCTCTGCTGAATGTCGCGCGAATGACATACAGTACGAAATACGAGATTTAAAATCGTTTCTTTGTTTAATCATCAACAGTAACACGAGCTGGTCATTTCGCGTAATAGTAATAGAAAACAAGTCAATATACATCAGTTCAGTCGCTGACACGGAAGTATACATCTCGATACTTTGCGTTTGAATGATTGTGATATGAATACAGCGCAGAACTTCGTACTGAACAATTCTTCTATTAAGTAAGTCGTTTACTTTTCTTTGTTACTATCAGGCGACAAAAGTATTAAGTGCATTGTCCAGGCAGGCGCATCCCCTTTCTCAAGCAATTAGCATTCGTTCGACTTGATTAACTTATCATTAAACGCGATTTATTTCCAAATTGATAATAAGTATCTCCTTTTCTAATTGACTTTTTTTTTTACTAATTCCACATTCTTCACATATTACTTTTATATAAGACTTTTTATATAATACGGACGATCAACACAAATTTGTGAAAACTCGATGCTTAAAATAATAACTAATGAATATCGACCGTTATGCAAAAGCCTGTGTAAGAATGTTATTATTTATATCATGTATTTTATTGTAAGACTTATTAGCATTATAAGAGTAGGGATTTGGAAAGAAAGAAGAAAAAAATCCGAATTTTAAATGGAATTTGGAACACGGAATCGATGTATTATAAATAAATGCTACTATAATAAAATAAATAAATTTATCCACAACACACTCGTGCGACGTTATCTCTGACATTCAACCTTGATAAAGGCGAAATAGTAAAAATCAAATTTCGCTGTATTCACTGTTTTGAGTATGTGATAATTTTTTTTATATATTTTATTCAATTCTATAATGAGGTTAAGAACTTTAGAACTTCTTAAAATTCGTAGGCTACGTCATATCTTTGTGGAATATAAACATTTTGGACTTTAGATAGACTTCAAAGACTAACTATGCTAGAGATGGGCGATACGCGTATCTCGGGATGCTAAAAATTGTTTGAAAAAATCTCTTTTTCGATTAAAAAAAGAACGATTTTTTAACAAAAAGATTAGTTTGCAATTACCTCAAAAACGATTTCCAACCATTACTTTTAAGAAATCAATTTTTGGAGCACCGATACGCATACCGCTTATCTTTAAATTATGCCGTCTTCGCCGATTATGATACATTTGATTACATATTTTGCATTTATAACAAGAAATTATATTGCTAATTACATATATGCTAATTACAGTATGTTGTGAATTTATTGAAAATGATAAGATAAAGTGAGATCAAGTGTGTCGAATTTTACTTTTATTTTCCCCGTGAAAGACATAATCCGACAAATATCTCATAGAGTTTGAGAGTCTGGTGGTAGTGCTTATGTTTTAGGAGGATCTAATAAAATCATTCAATTAATAAGTTGATTCGTGTTGAATTTCTCGTAGAGTGTAGACGCGTCACAACCGAAGGCTATAAGAATGGCAGGATCGGCGGAAAGCGAAAGCGGACCAGAAGTACATGATGAGTCACTCTTCGGCGTCTTGGACATATTGTTGATCGTCGGTCTTTTCTTAGCGGCAGCATGGTGGCTCCTGAAAAGAAGAAAGCGGGAAGAAATCACGCCATCAACGAAATCCTATTCTATCCAGTAATTATCTTTTTTATATGAAATGCCTTGGATACCGTGATCACCTGAGTGATGTTCCGATATACACTGTCGGTTCTGAAAATTTATAGTATACGAACTATAGATTTTCAGTACCGACAGTGTATATCGAAACATGTCTCTGGTCAAATATTTACCTAAAAGATGAATCTCAATAGATTCAAATGGAATTTTATATTATCTGCCGAATAATGCGGGATTTCTTTGAAGGAAGGAGAAGATTTATTGGTTAAACCGGAATTAGTAATATTAAAAACGGTTTCTACCAATGTTAGAAAGTAACTTTAATCTCGATTTAATTTATTCTCTATATTCTTTGCAGTGGAACCTCACTTCAAAGAGTGAAGATTGAGCTAGTTTTGAAAAAGAGTAGCTCAGTTTTCGATCTTTAAAAGTGAGATTTTATTTTTTAGATTGAGATTTACTCTAAAAGTTTTAGAGATAGATTACGACATACTACCGTCATTATAAACGGCTTTTAAAAGAGATCCTTAAGCACACATCTGATTAGTGACATTGTAATGCGCTACTAAACTATAATTCTTCAATTACAGACCGACGTCATTCGCCGCGGTACCACCATCGGAAAATTCTTTTATCAAGAAGCTGAAGACTTCCGGGCGGAGTCTGGTTGTCTTTTACGGCAGTCAAACGGGTACTGCTGAAGAATTTGCTGGGCGTCTTGCCAAAGAAGGCATCAGATACAAGATGAAGGGCATGGTGGCTGATCCCGAGGAATGCGACATGGTATGTGAATCGTTACAGCGATTTATTAAATAAATCTTAAAATTCAGAAAAAAAGAACGACAGAAAATATCTTTTTGGAAGCGATTTAACTTCCGGGACTTATACGCACGAAGATATTTATTCCATGTAAGACGGACTGAGCGAGACTTCTTGACCGATGTTGTTAAGCCAATCGAGAAATTCTCGTTATTACTAATGTACACGTTTCTCGCACGTGTAGAAACATATACATTGGTAGTTGTCTTGTCTTGTTAACGACAATCTCGACCTTATCGCGAATGATAAATGATATATTATTTACGACGCAAAAAAGATTAATGTGATATTAGAAATATTTTTCTTTTTTTTTTTTTTTCAACAGGAGGAGTTGGTACATTTGAAAACTATTCCAAATAGTTTAGCAGTGTTTTGCTTGGCTACGTACGGAGAAGGCGATCCCACCGACAACGCAATGGAGTTTATTGAATGGCTCAAGAACGGTGACGGTGATCTCACAGGATTAAATTACGCGGTATGTATTGTATGTACATAAGTGATCATTTCTATACGGACGTGGTACGTCATAATCGCCGTCAAGTTAATTATTTAAATTACTACGTCCTTTAGCAGGCTCTGTGCATAGTTCAAGTATTCGCTAGTTTCCATAATACACGGATTGATAATAATCTAATATTCTAATTTAATAATATGATTAATAATAATAATAATGATGATGATAACAATAATGATAATGGGCACGCGGATGTAACTCAAAGATACGAACCACGCAAATAATGAATTTGCCTTCCTCTTCCTTCTCTCTCCCTCCCCTCCCTCTCTCCCTCCCCTTTCCCTCCTCTCTCCATATCTTTTTTCGAATCTCTGTCTTTAATTTTTTACTTTCGTATCTATTCTTAAACCGTGTTCCAATATACGCTGCCAATAGCATGACGTACGAAATACGTAGATAAAACGCAAAGTCTTTTTAGATCAAATTGATTGATTAAACATTAATTTTAATTCAAACTGTCTAAAAATTTTAAATAAAAGACAAAGCATTGAACAAGGAACAACACAAAAGAAAATAAAAAAAGGAGATGTAAGATATTTCAAATAAAATGAAGCTTTTCGAATAAAACAGTAATAATGAAATAAAAAAAAATAAATAGGAATAAAGTTTAATAAAAAGATGAGTAGAAAAATCCAAATCGTGGTCAAATGATCTGAGTTAATTATCTTGAAACAAGGTAAAAATAACCAAAATGAATGCATTTATTGGAACACTTATAATTTTATTAATCTCTTTTAATGCGATTTAAGTCTCGACGGCGTGTGCTAATAATCAACAGCAAAGTTGATCACGCGTCGAACTCGTTTTCTTAAATGATATGCACGCAATCATGCCTGCTCTGATGCATGCTAGAATACATTCATGTATTCAGCATTGTGTTATTCCATCTTAACCTCGTGTTGTTTATGTTTGGGCCGATCTATCTACCACGAGCCTGATTCGTATTTATTATGTTTATATCGAAAAACGTACCACGATCTTCACTCATGGTTCTTCAACTGAGTTTCTTACCACAAATATCACGATATTGTAGGTAAAGGCCAGAGTTAATCATCTAATGAATTTACTCACGTTTTTAAATTAATTTTTTTAATTTTCATTTCGTTTCAAAATACATTATCCAAAATTGAAAATGCCGATTTCCAGAGGCGTGTTTAAATTCTCACCCAAGTGCTGTCTAAATATCATGTCATCCTTGTTTAACGTTCGGTAACAACAAAGATAGAGTGATACTTGAGTGGAAATCTAAACATAGTCCAGTGCGAGATGTATATATTCATATAGCGCTGTAACCGTCAACAGTAGTGTTGGTACTAGTGTGATATTAGTGTCAATTGTTGTCGGTGTTAGCTGGTGTTTGTGTTCAGTCTATCGCCATCTTGTTTTGTGATCATTCTTTTTTTCTCTTGGACTTCAATTCCGCAGCATTATATTCTCCTAAATATTTTGTAGTGAACATCTTTACATATACTGTATAGTATAGATTTTCAATAGTGTATATCAAAATACAGCTTCAATTCATTAAGGGGGGCCAGTTGTTCTATATTTCGGTAAATTTTACCTATTAGGTAAATCCAGCAATCCGTGCACGCGATTGGATAATGTATTATACTTACCTAACAGGTAAAACTTTATCAAAAGATGAAACATTCGACCCTAAAATCAGAATCTTTGTGGCGTTGCAGGCGTTAGCTGCGGCGCTCCAGTCAGTTCTTTTTCCTATCTAGGTATTATACGCTGATTGGAAAAAGAAGAGTTTTACGTATTGCGTGCAACATGCCGTACCTCATGTATAACTTGGCGATAAATTTTAAGTAGCGCTCGGTAAGATGTATTATTCTTTTTTAAGTTACGTCGCGAGATCTTAATTGCTCATGTCGTTAGACATTAATCTTGTCGTTAACTTCTAAGTGTATCATAGTCGGTTTCGCGATTTTTATCGTTACCCAGTGAGAAATGATAATGAAATCGGCATCGAATTGACGTCGATCCGTTGTCATTTCTCACTGGGTATTAGTGTTTTCATACGCACGCGTTTGCGCAAGTACTTCGTACGTTACGGATACTTATTATTTGAGTTTATAATAAACTATCCTTTAACTTCTGAGTCAGATAAAATCTAAGAATAAAAAACCATGTATTTTATGCACTTACAATATTAAATCATGATGAAATAAGATAATTTAAGAAAAGAAGGAAAATCTGCATACGTAGAGAAAATCACGAAATACGTAAGAGAAATGAGATCGTATCGTGGCAACTTGTATTTTTACGAGTAGACGACAGTGAGAGGCTCAAGCACCGAAGCACAGCTGTCAAAATATTTATATAAGACAAAAATGTTCGCACAATCACGATATAAAGGAAAAAATATATTAAAAGTAAATTTTTAGCAAGAAAAGAAAAATGCAAAGCGGCTCTTGCGAAGAAACTACAAGAATGGCATAATCTCATTCTTGATGAGGAAGAAGGTATATCAAATCTATGTGATAGCAATCGCATTGTCATTGAAAGTGCGACGTTGCCATATCTATTAGACTTCGTCAATTCTCAAGAGAATGTATAAAATCAAGATTTTTTATTGACTCAAACTTTGATATCATCGGTGAATACTTACGGTCTTGTTATACACATGCTTCTTCATAAATTCCAACTACATAAGACTCGATTTTCATTAATTTCTTGAATGCGGTTTTGATGCTATATGAAAATTCGTGTCGTATTACGGCGAAAATGACTATACTGCAATTGTAATTATGGAAAAATCATCAGGAACATCTTAGGAACGGGACGGTAAATTAAGTTCAAATTTTACAGGCAATATGTATTAATACCTAAATTACTTGAAACGAAAGTTTCAAACGAATAGTGTATTTTAGGATGTAACTACCTTAACTTTCTATTACCGACTAAGTATTTTTCCGTCTATTCCACTTTGCCTTCAGCGAGTCATCGTTGGCCATCGACATATAGTATGGACTGCGCACAGGCTGAAATAATATGACCGGCCCGAAAGAAAGAGATAACGACCAGTGTGAGTCTAGAGACCCTCTAATCAGAGTCGCGAAATAACGTTTCCAATTTTGATTGATGCTGACATTTTTCAGCAAAAACCGGAAATAGTCATGGCGTCAAATTTAAGTCGACCTACATTCGCTGCCCATTTTACTTTTTTTTCAGGATTACGAGGAAAGACTTTCATAATATAACCCTTTTTTGCAAAATTGTTGCAGTCTGGCGCAGAACAACGCAGTCATTTTAGAAAATATAATTTTATGAAATACAGTATTAATATAAAAAATATAATAATGTAATTTCTTTCTGATAACTGTATTTAGATTCACATGTATTACGTATTAATGTATCACAATCATAATTTTTTCATTGCAACTGCGATGGTGCTCGTATACGTGCAGTAGTATTATATTTGATCGCTACTTCCGGTTTTTGCTGAAAAAATGGTATCGCCGACCTAACCTTATTGACGTTATTTCGCGACTCTGATTAGAGGGTCTCTAGTGTGAGTCAGGCTCTGTCTCTTTCTATCGTCTAGCGATACATTACTACTAACATCCATAACTGGGCGGGTAATAAAAGCAGCCAATAGGAGTATTAGAAAGAGCGAGCGATTGACCCACACCGCGTTTCCTCTTTGTCTAATTCACCGGACACTTTTCGAGGGGACTTATGAATGGATCGCGCAGTCCATAATATGTCGATGTCGATGTCGTTGGCGTCAGACACGCACGGCGGCACGGCGCCATATTAATGCAACGCGACACGTTAACCCCCACTAGAGTCCTAATCTATAGGACTCTAACCTCCACATCTTATTTCACAGTTTATCTGTTCACATTGGTGTCCTCTCGTTCGTCGTGCATTGTTACGTAACATATTTGTATAATATATAAGGTGCGTTCCACTTGGCGCTCACAACGCTTGCGAACGTTATTTGTCCTTGTTTAACATTTAATAAACAACAGGATGATATGATTCTATAAGCGTTACATAACGCATTATATAACGCACGTTTAACGCTCGTGTATGATACCGGTGGTGTTTAAAATCGAAGTTTCTCTGATAGAAAGTGAAAGTACCGGTAACACGTCAGAGTACATGAGTGAGACTGCATTATTGCTCTCATTTGGATACGATTGCGTGATACTCTGCTAGTCATGAACATTGGAATGTCATGTGCTAAGCTCTTCCGTCTCGCTCTGCAGTACCGTCATCAAGTCAACAGTGTCGTGACGCGAATAGCACGTGCTCCAATATCGCACGAGGTATCGAGATTCGAAAGTCGACGAGAACTCGAATCGTTGGAAAACAAGTATGGCCGGTATTCATAGTCAGTTCTTATATTCAAGACCGTCTTAAGTTCAGTCTTGAGGAGTTACGAACCAATCAGAGGGCCGCTTTAGCATCTTAAGACATTACTTAGACAGTCTTGAAATAAGAACCGACTATGAATACCGGCCTATGATCGCGTTTCAAATTGCACGTCAATAATCGCTTTGCTTTATCGTTATTATTATTATTATTACTATTATTATTATTATTATTATTATTATTATTATTATTATTATTATTATTATTTGTTTTAGGTATTCGGGTTGGGTAATAAAACCTATGAACACTATAATGAGATTGGAATATATGTGGATCACAGATTGGAGCAGCTGGGTGCTACGCGCGTGTGCGAGTTGGGGCTTGGGGATGATGATGCAAAGTAAGTTTTCGGGAATATACTTCCTTTATTTCTACAATTTAAATAAAATACAAATAAAAATTCAAACAATTAAAATAAAAATTAATATTTTTTAATTATAACATTGATTATAGTTAAGAAAGACAAATATATTTTATTAATTTTATTATCCATTCTTAATTTGTACAATTCTCTAGAATTTCTTTCTCTAGGTCTAGAATATCTTTAATAATTCATTTTAATATTACAGCATAGAAGATGACTTTATTACGTGGAAAGATAAATTTTGGCCGGCTGTTTGTGAATTCTTTGGCATCGAAGGCGCTGGTGAAGATGTTAGTATTCGACAGTACAGACTTACGGAACACGTAGATCTACCAGCCGAACGCATCTACACTGGAGAGATCGCTCGTCTTCATTCCTTTACGAACCAGAGAATGTAAGTTGTTATTTACTATGAACTGTATTAAATAATTTCTGTTCCCATTTTTAGAATTTTTGATCTTTTATCTGTAGACCATATGATGCGAAAAATCCATTCTTGGCTCCTGTGAAAGTGAACCGCGAATTACATGGTCCAACATCTGACAGATCATGTATGCATATAGAATTCAATATCGAAAATACCAAAATGCGTTACGAGACTGGTGATCATTTGGCTGTCTATCCTGTGAACAACACAGAGTTGGTGAACAAAATTGGTGAACAATGCGATGCAAATTTGGATACTGTTTTCACCCTTACGAATACAGACGGTATTTACTTGCTTTCTCTCTTTACTGTTTTCTTCAAATTTTATGTGAGAATGATTTATGCGTTTGTGTTTTTTACGTTTAAAATAATCTATTATTCTCTTTACAGAGGAATCCTCGAAGAAGCATCCATTCCCTTGTCCTTGCAGTTACAGAACTGCTTTAACACATTACTTAGATATTACAAGTAATCCGCGCACGCATGTCCTCAAGGAATTAGCAGAGTATACGACCGATCCCGTAGATAAGGAGAAGCTAAAATTGATGTCATCGACCAGCGCAGAGGGCAAGTCTGCTTATCAGCAATGGATAATTCAAGAGAATCGCAATATTGTGCATATTTTGGAGGATATTCCCAGCTTAAAGCCACCACTAGATCATCTGTGCGAGATTTTGCCGCGATTACAATGTCGATACTACTCAATATCTTCGTCTCCGATGGTATATCTTTTAATTAATTTTAAAAATGATTTAAGGAGAGGTTTTTCTTAAAAAATAATTTGTATAAAAATCATTCTTTCTGTTTAGGTTCATCCAACTTCGATTCACATTACGGCAGTAGTGGTGGAGTACAAAACACCGACAGGTAGAATAAATAAAGGCGTGACGACCAGTTGGTTGAAGGAAAAACATCCTTCCAATCCACTTTGTCTTGTTCCAATCTTTGTAAGAAAATCTCAATTTCGCTTGCCAACGCATCCGAGTACCCCTATCATTATGGTTGGTCCAGGAACTGGTTTAGCACCATTCAGAGGCTTTATACAAGAGCGGGAATTTGTTAGGAAATCAGGTAAACATGTTTTCGCTTTTGATATCTTCTAACATATTCTTTCCATCAGGAGAGTGTATTTAAATTTTATATCAATATTTAAATTAAAATCCAGGTAAAACGACAGGCGACACGATACTGTACTTTGGATGCAGGAAAAGCCAAGAGGACTATCTCTATCGTGAAGAATTAGAGCAATATGTGAAGGACGGCATTTTAATATTGCACACCGCGTTCAGCCGGGAGCAATCGCACAAAGTCTACGTCACGCATTTACTCGAGGAGAATAAGGAGGAAATATGGCGTGTTATTGGCGAACAAAACGGACATATCTATGTTTGCGGGTTAGTTTAAAGCATATACTATTATAAAAAAATCATATTCTAATTGTAAATTATGTATGTTCTTCCTTAGGGATGCAAGAAACATGGCGCGCGACGTACACAACATTTTGCTCAAAGTGGTGATGGAACGTGGTAATATGTCAGAACTTGACGCTGCAAATTATATTAAGAAGATGGAGTCACAAAAGCGATACTCTAGTGATGTTTGGAGTTGAGCCATATTAATTACACTATAGAGAAATACACAGAAGCATTTTTTTAAGTGCGAGAGCCTGCTTGATTCAGTAAAGCGACGGAATGGTAGTAATGACATTCACTCAAATCACTTATCATTTTCTCTATAATCATTTAATAATTTTCATCCGATGAGTTTTATTCTGCCATTATGTCCTGCCGAATAGAATAATTGTAGTTAAATTATATTCGATAGCCAGAGCTAGCATTGCATACAGAAACTTTTTTAAAGTTATGTAAAAGTATTTAAATACATACGACTTATTTTTCGTATTCGTGTTTTTATAGATAATGAAATAGATTGTTTTAAATTAAATGTTTAAATGTATTTTTTGTCTATGTATTTATGTAAGTCCGATTTTCGATGAAAGGATTGACTTTATTTAAATTTTTGAAAATATGTAGAGAGACTCGATAACACTAGGAATATATATATTATATATATTATAATATTATATATAATATATATAACAATATATATTATATATAGTATATATTATATATATTGTTAATATATAGTATATATATGTAATACATATTATATATTGTATAATAGATTATCTCGTGTTTAGTAAAAGCATTCGTTAACTCGATCTTTATTTTCAGAAATTTTCGTCTTTCATAGCCTTGAAATGTGTTTATGGAGTTTCTGTACATATTTACTAATGTAAATATTCTTATGTAGTATCTCTGCCTATCTTATCAAAAATGTTAGTCGGTTATTCATTTATAAAATAATTATAAAATTATTTTTTGATTAATTTTATTATAATTTATATAATAATTTTATGATATCTGTAAAATTACTCTTAAATGAATTTTATTATAATTTTTACATTTTATAAACAACAAGACGAGATAAATTAGCTTGTCTGCTGATATTTTAACATTTAAACGTATAATGTAATAAAACATTGTTAGTTCTGGTCACCGTGATATAACAAGTACTATCTGTTACGCAAATTGTACAAATAATTTCATTAAAATTGATTTTTTTTTATTATTTACGATCGTTCGATCGCAATGCGCCAATTTAGTTAAATGTTACGTCTCACATTGAATATAAAGTGAATATAATGTAATGGATATAATTTCTTTTTATTAAGATCAGTATATACGTATAGATAATGTGAATGATTGTTATTATGCAAGAAGACACTTTGCAATTGTTTGCAAAAGTTTTACAGACAAGGCATGTTTAAGTCTGAAATTATATCTTGCGCTTGGTACTAATTACGTAAAGTACATTTCCTAGAAGTGCGATCGGTTCATATCGTCCATATAAATTGGTGATATTAGTCAGTATATAAATAGTGAAATCTTTTATACGATATTAAACCTTGTGTCCACGATGCTTTAGAGCAGGTTTATTCCAGTGTTTGAAATGACATTTTTACCTTTAGTTGGTGAGTGTGAACCAAAGCGATCTTTAGTGAAACAAGGCTAAATAGACCTGTTACTAGAAAATATCAATTTGAATTCAATCCATTGTAGTTATCACATATAGTACATACAAATCAAAATAGTTATTACGTGCGCACTGGTTTCAATCAACATACATTACAATTGTTAGCTTAAACCTTCGTTGTCTCTATTTAGAATCAAATGAATTATAATTGAATTAATTATAAGTGAATCGAGATATTGATACAATAATACAACTGTTATTAATAATGAAATCGAATAATACAATTGTTATTGTTATAGCAATTATGAATAAGACGATCGCTGTTTATTTACGTAGCATTTTTAATCGTTTTTAGTTTAAGGATATAAAGACCATGGCAATGGCTGCGTTCAGCACAGAAAGCAGCTTTGCAACTGTTGTAAAATTCTTTAATATGATTGGTCTTGCCCTTATTTCCTTATTAGATCTAAATGTATAAGCCAATTATATTTAAGAATTTTACAACAGTTGCAAAGCTGCTTTTTCTGCTGAACGCAGCCAATGTTGCTGCGCTTGGCTTAGCCAAGCATGTGATAGGCTTATGACATCTTCAAACTGTACTTAAGATGGTCTTAAATATGAGAACACCTATAAATACCAATCTACATCTTATGGCGATTATACAATAAATTATAACTAAATATATTTTTACACGATGCAAATAGGGATGGTGAATAAAAATCATGTTAATCAACATATAAAGCAATCAGGGGATCGATCGTATATTTTGAAACGAGATGAAAATTACAAAATTGAGTAAATTCATTAGATGTTGAAATGAAATAGTTACAAATATTCGAGTGAATTGCTCATTTTTGTAATTTTTATCTCATTTTGAGATGTACAATTGACTCCCAGATTATATCATTTGCAATGTAATTTTATTCACATATTGAAAAATAATATTTTTACAATAATTTTTGATGAATATGTGCACAAAATTATTTCATAATTTTTTTGTTGTAAGCACAGAAAGTAATTCCATTTGAAGAATAATTATAGAAATGAAAGAGGGGTATATCGATCGTGTATTCATGATAAATGCATGTATAGATGAAAATTATAGAAGTGAGCAAATTCACTTAAATATCAATGCGAACATGCCATAACGGTCAAGTCTGGATCTTGGATGCTTCTAATATAATTTCGTGTGAATTTATATACTACGTATATAGATTCTTAAATGCGCGCCGACATTTTTTCAGACTTACAACGTAAATTCTAACGAAACTACCGCAGTACTATCACGAGTTAAATTAACTAACAATTTTGATGCTATTACGGCATGTTCTCATCGGTATTTAATTTAAAACCCTCACGGTCCAATAAGATTTGATATTATTCACTTAAATACTTGTAATTTCGTTAGTCAATCCATAGTAAGTTTATTAACTTTGAATAATTTTCATTTCAAGATACACAACCGTCTCATGTATAAGTTATAGAAACTAATCGTTTACCGGCAAAAGTAAATTATATTTTTTCCTTTCATGTTAGTGGACATTTGTATTATTGATTTGGGTTCGTGTCTCAGCTAAATAAGGATTGTGAGCAATGTGAGTCTTCATAACCCTCAGTATAATCAGAGAGAAACCTGAGAGAGGACATAACGACCTAAAACCTGTAACCACAAAATACTGCTGCGCACTACTGCCCACTGCAAAAGTGGATGTGAACTACATGCCAGATCCACTATTCTGAGGATAACGCATATACTTTTCAAGACTGATGGTAAGTAGATATTCGCGGTTCGTATAATCGTATTCGCGCTACATAAAATGTGGATCAGAATAAATATTCCTCCCTGCAACTACATATATGTATGCTTACTTCCATGCGCGTGATGTTTATTATTAAGCTTAAAAGTATTAACATTAAAGATATATATTACACCCATTTTTTTTACAAATATGTTAAAATATATCGCGCGTGTTTATATTTTAAATAAGTTATATATACATATATATGATCCCGGCAATTAATTCGCATTTAGAGATTTCAACATTACAGAGCTGCTTTGTGAAGTTGGCACCTTAAATGCGAATATTGGTAAAATCATTATTGCATTCGTTTGTCCAC
>NW_017279009.1:0-1841 GCF_001594065.2 Cyphomyrmex costatus | reverse complement strand
GGACCCCGAAAAAATCTAAAGTCAAAATTTCTTGGGAGTACCGAGTAGTTCTGATCGGAGTTCTGTCGAACAGTATTAGGGCTCAAAGCGATTGGACCAGCGGTTTCCGAGATATACTCTCTTTAAAGATTGTTGATCTTCTGACAAATGTCGCTGTATCTTGCAAACCGATGGTCTCATCGCTTTTTCACCTGACAGTTTTCGATAGAACTCGTCGAGAACTATACGAAACGCTACTCAGAACTATTCGGTACTCTCAAAAATTTTCCGAAGTCGGACCCCGAAAAAATCTAAAGTCAAAATTTTTTGGGAGGACCGAGTAGTTCTGATCGGAGTTCAGGACAGTTCTCGGCGAGTTCTGTCGAAAAGTATTAGGACTCAAAACGATTGGACCAGCGGTTTCCGAGATACACTCACTTTGAGAATTGTCGATCTTCTGACAAATGTCGCTGTATCTTGCAAACCGATGGTCTCATCGCTTTTTCACCTGACAGTTTTCGATAGAACTCGTCGAGAACTATACGAAACGCTACTCAGAACTATTCGGTACTCTCAAAAATTTTCCGAAGTCGGACCCCGAAAAAATCTAAAGTCAAAATTTTTTGGGAGGACCGAGTAGTTCTGATCGGAGTTCAGGACAGTTCTCGGCGAGTTCTGTCGAAAAGTATTAGGACTCAAAACGATTGGACCAGCGGTTTCCGAGATACACTCACTTTGAGAATTGTCGATCTTCTGACAAATGTCGCTGTATCTTGCAAACCGATGGTCTCATCGCTTTTTCACCTGACAGTTTTCGATAGAACTCGTCGAGAACTATACGAAACGCTACTCAGAACTATTCGGTACTCTCAAAAATTTTCCGAAGTCGGACCCCGAAAAAATCTAAAGTCAAAATTTTTTGGGAGGACCGAGTAGTTCTGATCGGAGTTCAGGACAGTTCTCGGCGAGTTCTGTCGAAAAGTATTAGGACTCAAAACGATTGGACCAGCGGTTTCCGAGATACACTCACTTTGAGAATTGTCGATCTTCTGACAAATGTCGCTGTATCTTGCAAACCGATGGTCTCATCGCTTTTTCACCTGACAGTTTTCGATAGAACTCGTCGAGAACTATACGAAACGCTACTCAGAACTATTCGGTACTCTCAAAAATTTTCCGAAGTCGGACCCCGAAAAAATCTAAAGTCAAAATTTTTTGGGAGGACCGAGTAGTTCTGATCGGAGTTCAGGACAGTTCTCGGCGAGTTCTGTCGAAAAGTATTAGGACTCAAAACGATTGGACCAGCGGTTTCCGAGATACACTCACTTTGAGAATTGTCGATCTTCTGACAAATGTCGCTGTATCTTGCAAACCGATGGTCTCATCGCTTTTTCACCTGACAGTTTTCGATAGAACTCGTCGAGAACTATACGAAACGCTACTCAGAACTATTCGGTACTCTCAAAAATTTTCCGAAGTCGGACCCCGAAAAAATCTAAAGTCAAAATTTTTTGGGAGGACCGAGTAGTTCTGATCGGAGTTCAGGACAGTTCTCGGCGAGTTCTGTCGAAAAGTATTAGGACTCAAAACGATTGGACCAGCGGTTTCCGAGATACACTCACTTTGAGAATTGTCGATCTTCTGACAAATGTCGCTGTATCTTGCAAACCGATGGTCTCATCGCTTTTTCACCTGACAGTTTTCGATAGATCTCTTCGAGGGCTCTAAGAAACGCCACTCAGAACTATTCGGTACTCTCAAAAAATTTTCCGAAGTCGGACCCCGACAAAATTTAAAGACAAAATTTTTTGGGAGTACCGAGTAGTTCTGATCGGAGTTCTGGACATTTCTCGGCGAGTTCT
>NW_017279008.1:0-424 GCF_001594065.2 Cyphomyrmex costatus | reverse complement strand
TATGTTACTAGAAAACAATTTCCATTATCTTTGAGTTATGGTATTACCATACATAAAAGTCAATAATTGAGTTTGCAAAATGCTGTTATGAATCTAGGTAACAATGTATTTAGTTGTGGTCAGGTTTATGTTGCATTATCTCGAGTAACTCTCTTGATGGACTACATTTAATTAATTTTGATCCTTCATCCGTGTTTGCTAGTGAAATCGCAATTATAGAATATAATCGATTGAAAAGAATAGGTAAACCAGAATCAGAAATAATCGCTATTTCGAAACAACATTATCGTAAAGTTAAAGATGTTTCGCGGACATTGTCAAAAATAATTACTTCCGTTCAAGAATCAAGTCAAAAAGAAGATCCAATAAAAAGAACTGCTTGGATTATACGCGGTTTTCAAAATATAGACAAAGTTTCATGCTA
>NW_017279007.1:0-317 GCF_001594065.2 Cyphomyrmex costatus | reverse complement strand
CGTATATAAAAATATACAAAGATGTTACTTGGTGTTAGAGATAATGATATTTGAACGCAGTAATGAATTTAAAATCAAAAGTGGTATGTGCATCACTTAGTGAAGTGAAAGTGTATTAAGAATTTTAGATATATGTCCGTGTGTGCGAAGTAGTAAAAAATATAGAATCAGAGACATAAAGAATAAAACGTTATTAATTATGCTTATTTCTATATTGATCGACAAAGACACAATTCCAAAGTAACAATTAAGGTTGTCATAATTAGATTAACTGACGATTTCATATTTCTAGTGTCAGTGACTTGTGACATATATAT
>NW_017279006.1:0-646 GCF_001594065.2 Cyphomyrmex costatus | reverse complement strand
TTCGCGACGCTGATAGTTTTTCAGCACTGACGCATACATACTTACTGCTGCAGTAATGTCACAATAGCTGCGTTCGGTAATAGCAAATCTGAGGCGTCGGAGTGCTCTTATATTACAGTATATGTCACGTGCACTATAGAAAAAGAGTACTCCGACGCCTCGGATTTGCATTGCCGAACGCAGCTATTATAGTTAAATTGACAAGCAATTTAACAATTTTGATGCTTATAGCATCTTATGGATCTTAATAATATGTTGAAAGACATATATTAAAATTTAACGATGTGATGTTAAAGTAATAAAGATAAATTAAAATAGGTGAAAAATAAGATAGCGAAGAATATCACTTATTACGTTTGTTAGCGTATTTGATTATATATATGTAATAGATTTTGACATTGGAATTAATACATATTCACTTCTATTGCATATATTATCTTCCAATAATAAAATGTATTATATTAAAATATTTTAGAGAACATCAATGTAAACATACTAGAAAAGCACCATTCGGATACCATCACCAAGAATGAGAAATCATAATAAAGTTGTTAATACTGAACATTAGAAAGAAACATACAACAACGAACCTGAAGTCATATCACAGATAGAACACACTTTGTATAATTAACTTTATAATAAACGT
>NW_017279005.1:0-605 GCF_001594065.2 Cyphomyrmex costatus | reverse complement strand
TTGTGTTAAACTGTAATTTATTACAAAAGAAATAAATTAATAATTAATGAATAATTTATTAAAGAGAATGAAGGATGTATGGATATATTTGATATATAATTATATTTATACACTGCTCGGAGCAGTAATTGTCCTGTATGTCTATGCACA
Source organism: Cyphomyrmex costatus (assembly GCF_001594065.2). Classification (NCBI taxonomy): domain Eukaryota; kingdom Metazoa; phylum Arthropoda; class Insecta; order Hymenoptera; family Formicidae; genus Cyphomyrmex; species Cyphomyrmex costatus. The sequence continues at coordinate 455 of NW_017279005.1, read as the reverse complement.
ATCTGCGTGCGCACCAGACATACGTACGAGAGGTAGATTCTAAGTGCGATCCATTTAGTGTTAGATGCTTCGAAGCTTTTGATTGACTAATCGGCAAAAAGAATTTTATTAATTGACCAATCAAAAAATGCTTCGAAGCGTTTGTAATATCAAGTGGACCATTGCCTTTGTCTCGATTTAGGATGTTGCGCCATCGAATAAATGAATATACATATATATTTATACATGTTTATACACACATATATGTTTATATACATGTATATGTTTGTGTATTAAAAATTTTTTACCGGGCGATGGGATTAAAAAATTCCAGTCCTTGTAAAAAAAAACTCTAAAAGGGTGAATAATCTAATATTTTTTTTGGAAATCATGTAATTTTAATACTCATATATCAATAATACAATTAACATTAGTTAATCTGTATTACCAACTTATGATTTATTAAATTTCGGCGT
>NW_017279004.1:0-820 GCF_001594065.2 Cyphomyrmex costatus | reverse complement strand
TTTTTTTGTAACCATAAGATACCACAAAAATATATACAGAAGAATTTGAATTTTTGTATATAAGATGTTTTTGAAAGAAGAGTCATTATGATTGAATATATACGATTAAACATAATATTTAGCTATAAAATTTGTACTTATTGAATTATACTATCTCAAAAATGTAAAAATATTTCTTGTATTTTAATAGGAATTTTTTAATGATTACAATGAGTGAACATGATAATGTAAACACAATAAAAAACAACACAACATCGATGGTTAGAAATGAAGCTGAAACGCACCAAGAAGCATTGACACCTTGCAAAATACGCACTGATGAAGCTGAAGAGAGAGTGAGAGAATGGTCTATTATAGAATTTGATACAGACACAGAAGATCAAGTTGAAAGATTTAAAGATCTCGTTCCATCTACATGGATTTCGAGTAATAAAATACTTTGTTGGTATCCTATGGAGCATCATAAATCGACTATTGAAAAATTAGCAAAGCAGTGTGCAGCATTAGATCCAAAATGGAATTGCTTTTCTATAAAAATTATTGAAGAAAACATTGGTATGTTTTTTTCCTAAATCTTATGCAATCTATTTATTTTTATTTTAAATTGTATATACTGATGTTTTTCTTCTAAATTTGTACGATTACAGTGAACTACGATAAAGGCATGAGAATTCTCGTCAAAGTGTCCAAAAATCCAAATTCAAGAATGTATTCGGACAGAGAAGAAAAAGGTAAAGGCAAAAGATTAAAAACCAATTAAACGATTTGATGCTACTGATGCCACCAAAGACAATAAATTGGAAAAGAAACAATCAAAATT
>NW_017279003.1:0-605 GCF_001594065.2 Cyphomyrmex costatus | reverse complement strand
TGCTGCGTAACTTGATAATTCGAATAATAATTGGATGGATTGCAATCTTGTTTATTGATTTAATAATGATGACTTTTATTATATCTGTTCGTTTGAATACATGGTCCTTTTTGAAATTATTACAATCATTTTGGACTTATTTGCTGCCAATTAATACAGATAATGTAATTAATTTAAGTACTCTGATCTGTGGAACTGTTCTTGGGTTAGTATATATGTCAACAGTTAGTTTGCTTTGATTATTTATTGACGAAATTAAAATATGCGTATGTATTGTACGCGTTTCAATTTTTATAAAAGACAACTGAATCTATAATATTCTGAATTCAGGTGTACACGAGCTCCAGATTTCATCGAGTCAATGAACGATTACAAGTTCTTTATTCCGATCTTTTCGAAAATAACTACAATTGTAGAAGCCAAAACAGATTCATTTTAGTCCGTCAACGGATAGGAAGAGCAAAATATCACAAGCAATATGTGTGGACTATAATGTAATTTTTTAAAAGAATTACTGCATGTGTATATAATGCACGCGCATTTTTCTATGCATACACTGTTCCCCTTTTTAAATTCCGCAATGTACCGAAAAATATGTAGGATAT
>NW_017279002.1:0-641 GCF_001594065.2 Cyphomyrmex costatus | reverse complement strand
CGCACAACGTGAAACCTGTTGTGGGAAAATCAATACGATCACGGCGGATGTACTGTCAGCGGTGGAGTGCGGGCTTGTAAAGCTCCGCGATCCCCCAATTGATGCCGAAGGGCCAAAAAAGAATGGGGTTGAACCCCGTCCGTACGTAAACATGGATGGTGTATGTACTTCAACGTTGCAACTGACGCTCCCATCCGCTTTGTCTGCTTTTTCATTTTTAATTTGCAATTCCATGATTACTAATTAATGAAGAAGGGCGGTTGAAAATCTATATAGATTTCTGAACGAGGACCGGGCCAGATATATTTTGAACAAAAGGATCAAGAAGGAACAAAGGTTATTGACGTAAAGCGTATCAGGAGTGAGCGCGATACCACGGGAGGTGCTGGAAGAAATTCTGACAAACTATGGTAGGAACGCGCAACGCCTAAGAGAATGGATGATGTAAAGCATAAAACAGGAATGAGCGCGAAACACCGTAGAGGATATAATAGAGGATATAATAGATATATACGCGCTGGGTACAAGCTATGATTTGCTCGAGATAATTGTCGAGGAATTCAAATCTAGGCAAATTTATCATAAAGTTTTAATTATGCATATTTACAAGATTTATTATATCAAAGAATTTACGAAAAATG
>NW_017279001.1:0-1744 GCF_001594065.2 Cyphomyrmex costatus | reverse complement strand
TACATAGAAAGTTGCGATAAAAAACTTGTCGCGACAGGTTTTCGGAAAGAGAATTTACCCCCTTTCTTTTCGATTTACTCCCCTCTCTTTAATTACAGAAGTATTACAATCAATTTAATACGATGTGATCAGTCTTGCTATATTCGCTTGCACGAACGGATAAAAAATGTTTCGCTTTAACTCCGCCACAGAGAGCGAACCGAAGAAGGAACCCGACGAGTAAGTTTTAATATTCTATATAGAAAAAAACACTTTTCTTCCTATAACATTATGCATGTAATTGCGTTATTACAGGATAAAGCGTCGCGCGGTGCGCATACTGAGTCGACGATACGACCTGACCGCTACTGGCTACAAGTTTTTGGAAATTGCAATCAACGTTGATCCGCCGAGTTACGTGGAGATCGTTCTGGGAGACCATCGCGGACGCGAACTTTCGTTGTCTCTCGAAACGTGGAAAGGTCTCTACGAGCAGCGATGGAATATCTACAAATTGCTGCGGAACGAGTACAAGGACAATTTTATAAACGTTGGACCGCTAACGATCAGAATCTGCACGCATAACGACGTTACGCTCGTACGACTCGAATCTTCGACCGTACACATGACGATGATCGAATCGACGCTGCGCCGAATGTTCGATCTCGACGGATGCATCGACGTAACGTTCGAACGATTAGCCCGACTCGTTGATACGGTCGATGCCAAGTATACGCGCTTCTCCAACGTCGCGAACGCTATACGCGAGAGCGATATCTTCGACAAACGACAGCTCGTCGATTGCGAGCTCTTGGCTTTAGTTTTTAATACGTAAGAAAAAAATTACAGTATAAAAAAATTACTATGTAAAAAAAAAAATATGAATATATATTCATTTGTATCCATTATTTTATGCGTACTTTCTTTACTCTCCTACCGAAGAGACGAATGTGTGCTCGATGAATCCTATGCCTCTACGCGCTATCGCTCTGTTTACACAAACAGCTCTACTTACCGCAGAGCCTCTTCAAGTGTCAGATCATTTTTCACCAAATTAATTGCCTATGGGTCAATCCTAGGCTTCGCCTTAGCGACGAATGCTTTTCAGCGTCAGTATTCCTTTGTCCGGCATACTGTAGTTAGTGTGACGCGACAACTCCACAGTGTATACAGCTCTTTTGTTTCAACTTTTTTTTTTAATTCAATAATAAAAATAATAAGTGCGCTTGTGCCGCGATAGTTCGTGTGTGCGCTACTAAAAATGAAGCAACTAGATCCGATTAAAAAACAATTATTAGAAAGTGTGGAAGAGGAGGATTTTACTCCTCAAGAGGAGGTGGTAGAGGCAGAGGTGGAGGAAGAAGACAATGGCGATGATGACGAAGAGGAGGATAACGACACCAACGACGGGGAAGAGAACGTCGACGAGAACATCGAAGGGGAGAATAACGAGGAGGAAGATCCTCCCCCCTTCCCGATGATTGACGTCGATCAGGTCGACCCCGACGACCTCATCCGCTTTGGCCTGCATCTCATGCAGGTGGACGACGAGGCGGAGCTATTCTACCTCCTCAACCTGTATGAGGAGGAGTTGGCTGCTGAATTGAAGGAGGTTGATTGAATCAACCGGGGGAGTGCCGCAGTAAGTAAAAAATTTATTTATCTACTTATTCTTCTTCTTCTTTCTTCACCTTCCTGTCTTATTTGAACGCGATTATTTATGTTTTCTTTCGTTCGCTTTTGCAATAGACATCCTGGCGGCGGT
>NW_017279000.1:0-611 GCF_001594065.2 Cyphomyrmex costatus | reverse complement strand
AATAGATCCTGCGGAGGTTGGTACTGTTGAATTTTATCATCTATTAATGAATTATTTACATATTATGATTTTTATGTTATACCTGTTTTTGTATTTTTATTATATTTATTTTTATTCATTTATTTGTATAGCCACAAAATTGCACAAAACAATCTGTATCACAGTATCAAAACAATAACAGGTGTCCTTCTCAATCTCTATTTCAATCCACGTCTTCCTCCAGATCTTATACTAACTCTATAGAAGACCTTGTAGAGGTAGGTATTTTTGAGTTTTATTGACTATAATAATTCTTATGTGTATATATTGTATTGATATTACAGTATCAAGATAACTCGGTTCCATCTCAATCTCATACTTTATCAAAACCTCGTATAAAGAGTATCGATATTTACCCACATTCTTCTCCTCTCTTTCGACAAGAAGCTGCTCTTTTTGCTACGAAACCTCGTGAAAACATAATAGATCCTGTCGAGGTGAGTACTATTGAGTCTTGTTCTTGAATACTTACTGTTGAGTCTATACATATTAATAAAATTAATTTTTTTAAAAATTAATTACTAATTATTGATAAATATAATCCTTGTATTTACATTACAGCATCAAGATAA
>NW_017278999.1:295-578 GCF_001594065.2 Cyphomyrmex costatus | reverse complement strand
AAGAAGTCGATCGCCATACTTGATATCGAACTAATCGATTTACCGCGATTTTGATCTAACCTTATACTTTTTCCGTTACCTTTTGTGCATTCATGTTCTTGTGTCTTGCCGTACGTTAAAAATATACGTTGCATTGTGTGTATTCGTTCCTCTTATTTATTTGATTCACTCATAACTGCGAATAAGCGACAACATGTTTCATTGTAATAAATATTTGTTTCATTTTAATAAATATTTGTTTCATTTTAATAAATATTTGTTTAATTTTAATAAATATTTGTTT
>NW_017278999.1:0-278 GCF_001594065.2 Cyphomyrmex costatus | reverse complement strand
TTTTAATAAATATTTGTTTCATTGTAATAAATATTTGTTTCATTTTAATGAATACTTATATCTTTTTAATAATCATTTCTTTAGATTTAAAGAACCATCTTGTAAATCGGAACAAATATTTGTTTCTTTTTAATAAATATTTGTTTCGTTGTAATAAATATTTGTTTCATTTTAATAAATATTTGTTGAATTTCAATAAATATTTGTTTAATTTCAATAAATATTTGTTTAATTTTAATAAATATTTGTTTAATTTTAATAAATATTTGTTTAATTTT
>NW_017278998.1:5483-17419 GCF_001594065.2 Cyphomyrmex costatus | reverse complement strand
TCGATGGTTTCGGTTAGATTCAATACTCTTCAAAAATGTATTTTTATTAAATTGTAATTAGATAATAGCAGTATATTAAAAATTTGTATACTGTTGTACTTCATTGTGTCACTTTCTTTACAAAAACGTATTTTCTTAAATTCACGTCGTCTCTTATTACAAAGATTGGAACCAGGAAACTGTTTAATGAAATTAACTTAATTAATTATCTTTTATCGTCGTTAATCGCTTTGCATCGTTATTTCATACATTTGATTAACTCGGGTGCTTATTGCATGGAAATTAATGTATAACCGTTTTTTGGAATAAAATTGTGTGATCATATTTCTTCTAGAATTTATTCGTTTTCTGTAACATAAACTAAAAAATATAATAAAATTAGAGAGCGGCTTTTTTTTTTTTAGATTAATGTTACCCAATTGGCGTCGTTTTTTTAATCATACATTTTAAATTCAATTGAACTTATTGGCTTTTCTATTTGCTTATTGCGAGAAAATTAATGCCTACTTTTTTTGTAACAGAATTGTATGACTGTATTTCTTTTAGCATTTATTCATTTTTTTCTATGCTAATAATTTATTTTATATTTAATAATTTATTTCATATTCAGTCTGAAAACCTTTTTATACACATATATGAGTTGACTAATCCTGATCAAAATTAAGTCCTCCAATTTTAATAAAATTTTTGTATGTACGCGGATAGAAAAAGAAACTAGTATATCTTTATGATCGCTGAGTCGCTTGTTTAGTAGTAGTAGCAGTAGTATTAGTAGTAGTAGTAGTAGCAGTACTAGAACCATTAAAATCCTTTAATTAAATACTTTTGTAACTTTAATTTCGGTTTAGGCGGTATTCACTCGTTATTGCAAAGAAAGAAACGTATTCTTTTTAAGGAAAGGTTTTACCCTTCAAAGATCAGTACTTACAATAAATGCACGCCTTTTACGTTTGTTTATGTCTTGTATCTACATCAAAATCGGAGAGAAATGCTTGATTTCTTTTTTTGTAAGATAGTTATTCTATTATCCTTAGTTTTATTACAGTTGCAGTGTCCAAAATTCGCGCAAATATTCCTGTAAAAGCTAAAAAATTCTAAGACGTAAAATCTAAATACGGAAATATATAGTATTTGTTTTTCATAACTTTAAAAATATAACTTTTTTGCATATAATAACCAATCTAGACCTAATTTTAAATTTGAAACCATTAGAATAAAAAAAATTAGTTTAAAACGTTTAATGAAACTATTAAAAAAAAAATAGTTAAAAAAAGATTTTTTAATTTTTTTAATTTGATATAAGGGTACCTTAATAAATAATTCATACTCGACAATTAAGGGGATGCTGGAGTGACGGCCGAACTTGTTTTTGACGTTTTCGTTCCTGTCAAACCTCTTTGCAGTAGTTTCACAGAATAAAAATTCCTTCTCCACGATTAAAATATCCGAGCTAATATACCTGTCCCCGATTTATATTCTGTCCAAAGCTGGAAAAAGTATGAAATCATAGATTTCTTTATCCATTTAACCTCAATATGGTGACCAACGCTGAAGATAAGAATGGATAAAGAAATCTGTAATTTCATACTTTTTCCAGCTTTGACCACAATATACACCAAGGACAGGTATATTAGCTCGGATATTTTAATCGTGGAGAAGGAATTTTTATTCTGCAAAACTATTATGAGGAAATTATACAGGAACGAAAACGTCAAATTTGTTTTATCGATAATACAGGCGGGTCCAGCATCACCTTAATGTTTTTCAAAATTTTTTAAAATATATACATTATTATATTATATATATCTGATTTTGCAAGATGTTGATAAAATTGAATAATTTCAACGAAAAATGCTTTCACATTTAATGTACTTTATATACTGCACGTCAGGTTTGAAGAAATTAACTATATGATATACTATACATAAAAATGGTTAAAAAACGTATTTTTTGAATGTTTTGTGTGCATTTCTATATTTCTATACTTTTTCGTCTATCTATATCTTTTCGAATGTTTTAGAACAAAATTAGAGATTTCTAGAATCGTGAATCGGTATTTTTCAGGTCCTATATTTTGTTTCATAAAAAAGTATGTTCTATACTGTATACATAACTACTATATATAGTTATATACATGTAATATTTGTTATCGAAGTTATCTATGCTAGTTTAGCTTTTATCTATACGTTTATTGAATAATTAAACTGTTTCTATAAAATGTAGATAAAATTATTTGATACAAGGGTTGCTTTCAGGACCATTTATATATAATCGATCTATCGGTAGTTTTTGGGACGGTCCTGAAACCTGCCCCTTCGTGGGCAGAATTTTCAGGACCGTCCCGAAAACTGCCAAAAGTCCTGAAAACTGCCATTGCATATGTAAAAGTGTCCCGAAAACTGCCTGTTGCGGGTTGAAAGAAATGCGTTCACACACGTATCTTTTCCTCGCTTTATTTTCTCATCTCTCTACTGAAAATCGTGCCTGCTCGTGTACAGGCGTCGTGACGAACTACTACCAACTGCCTCGAATACTGTTCGCGTTACGTGATCGCAGCGCCCTATCCACATCCACGGTTGGCGCCATAACATTTTGCGCGCTCACAACCTAACTAAAATTCTCGCGACATTTTGGCGCGAACATTCCGCCGGCCGTTGAAGGTTGATTCCTTCAACAAATAAAAACAAAATGCAATGGAAGCGAGATTACAAGTGTAGTAAAACTTAAATATATAGTTACGTTTCTATCGGAAGAACACAAATTTTATTGATAGCGCGTTTAGTTACGCCGTTGGAGGTTTTTATGCTAACCACTCGCACGTGGCCATCGCTTCCAGGATGAGTTTCTATAATTCGACCTGTACGCCACCTTAATGGTGGTAAATCTTTATCCTTTAAGAGAGCCAGTGATCCGATCTTGATTTCATTGTAATGAGGTTTTTGCCATTTATAACGGTTCTGGAGTTGCGTGAGATATTCGCAAGACCAATGACTCCAAAAATTCTGACGGATTTGAGCTAATAATTGGAACCTTGTTAATCGATTCGTAGGAACCTCAAGAAGGTCGAGCTCTGGAAAGGAGTTTAATGGTTCACCAATGATTAAATGTCCGGGAGTGAGTACATCATAATCGTTCGGGTCATTGGAGATCGGACAAAGTGGGCGTGAATTTAACACGGCTTCGATTTGTGCGAATATAGTGCTGAGCTCTTCAAAGGTTAGTAAGCTGCTACCAATGATTCGTTTTAAGTGAGTTTTGGCAGATTTTACAACTGCTTCCCAGAGCCCGCCCATGTGTGGAGAGTGTGCAGGTATGAAATGCCACTGCACTGACTGATCTGCTAAAAAACGTTCAATATTTTCACGTTCCCCCTTGATCATACGGGAAAGCGCTTGAAGTTCATTGTTTGCACCTATAAAATTCGTGCCATTGTCTGAGAATAAATTTGCACATCGACCTCGCCTGGCCATGAATCGTTTCAACGCATTGAGAAAGGCTGTCGTGGTTAGATCGCTAACCAATTCTAAATGTACGGCTTTAGTTGAAAGGCATACAAAGATACATAAGTAAGACTTTCCTGTCTTATTTCGCGACAATTTTATGGGAAACGGTCCCGCGTAATCTAACCCTGAATTAATAAACGCTCGATGTGGAGTCACGCGCTCTTTCGGGAGATCTCCCATCAATTGTGTTTTCTCGCTTGGACGGACGCGGAAACACGCAATACATTTTCGTAAGACGCGTCGAATTGTTTGACAGCCTGATAACGGCCAATAATTACAACGCAAGTGCGCTAGAAGACCTTGAGGCCCCATATGCATCTGTTTGAGATGCGCATCTCGAACGATTAACTCGGTAAGATGCCGCTTAGCAGGTAAAATAATTGGATGTCGCTTTGAATGGTCTGTGTCCGCGTGACGAAGCCTGCCTCCTACGCGTAATAGTCCCGATTCGTCTAAAAACGGATTCAAGGTAAGAAGCTTGCTCTTTCTCGATATTTCCCGTTTTGTTTGAAGATCCTTGATTTCAGTTGCAAATTCGTGTGATTGAGCGACTCGTATAAGTGACTGCATGGCTCTATCCAACTCTTCCACTGATAAAGGACCGGTTTGCCGTTCTTCTTTATTGCAGGCATTGGTTTTGAATCGCCAACAGTATGCTGTAATCCTCTTCAATCGATAAAGAGACGAGTATCTCACAAACAAATCGATGTCTATAGGCATGCTATGATAAGCTACTGCCTGTTTTTTGAGTTCAATTAATTCTGAAGAATCGACTACGGGCTCGATCGGCCATGCGTGTCGGTCTTCAGATAGCCAGGGTGGTCCTGTCCACTACAAAGAAGAATGTTTTAGATTTTGCGGAGTTGTTCCTCTAGAAATGATGTCAGCCGGGTTATCCTTGGACCTGACATGCGACCATTGAACATCTGGTGCTGTGCTCTGAATGGTAGCCACTCTGTTTGCTACAAATGTTTGTAATTCTCTAGGATGATGCTTGATCCATGCTAGTGTTATGGTTGAATCACTCCAATATTGAATATGATCAAATTTAATTGATAGAGCTTGTCGTACAATCTCTCCGAGCTTGACGAGTAATAGAGCTCCGCATAACTCGAGCCGAGGTAGTGTGATACTTTTGAGAGGTGCGACCCTTGACTTTGCGCAGAGTAATCTTGTGATAACGTTACCTGCTTGATCTGTACTTCGTATGAAAATACACGCACCATAGGCTGCCTCTGAAGCATCACAAAAACCATGTAGTTCTATTGTTCGTGGATCTTCACATATGATGTGCCTTGGAATTGAAATTGACTCCATCACGCTCATTTCTTCTTGATATCGCATCCAGGTAGTGTGTAGATTCATTGGGAGGGACTTGTCCCATCCGATTTTCAGCTGCCAAAGTTGTTGAAGTATGATTTTGGCCTGAATGGTCACAGGACCCATTAAACCTAGCGGGTCGTATGTTTTGGCGGTGGTTGACAATACTATACGCTTTGTTGCGCGCTGATTTTACTCAATCGCGCATGTTCGATATCGTAAACAATCGTCTGTGGTGTTCCAGTAAATGCCCAGAGTTTTGATTTCGTCACTTCTTGGTAACTCTTGGACTTCCGAGGATCTGTCAAAGATTGCCGGCTCGTTTGTGTTCCACTTGTGAAAGGAAAATCCTGAAGACTGCAAAATTTCGATTAATTCAGCTTTAAGCCGTTGTAGCGTGCTTATATCGTTACCACCAGACAATAGATCGTCAACATAGAAGTCATTGCGTATGATCTTGCTTGCTTCCGGATATTTGTCCTGATTTTCGAGTGCGAGCTGATATAGACATCGGATTGCCAAGAATGGTGAACTGGCCATACCATATGTGATGGTATTGAGACGATAATCACGAATTGGTTCGCTTGTATCAGGCCTCCACACGATTCTTTGTAAGTCTCGTTGATCATCTTGCACAAGTATTTGTCTGTACATTTGTTTAATGTCTGCTGTAATAACAAATCGATGTTGACGGAATCTCAATATTATGGAAAGTAGATCCTGCTGAATGGTAGGCCCGGTGCGCAGTATGTTATTGAGTGACACTCCTGAAGATGTGGGACAGGATGCGTCGAATACCACTCTGAGCTTTGTAGTGACACTATCGGGTTTCACAACTGCATGATGTGGTAGGTAGAGGCTTGTCCGAGAGTCCTCTTGATTTGAAACTTCGGTCATGTGATTTAACTCCTCATATTCTTGCATGAATATTTTATATTGTTGCTTTATCTCTGGAGATTTCGTAAATTTCCGTTCCATGTGTCGTAGTCGCTTGATAGCGATATCACGAGAATCTCCGAGTCGATCTACGCTGTCGCATAGTGGTAATCAAACTTCGAAACGACCAGCTGCGTTGCGTCTATGTGTTTGATCAAATTCCGATTCGCAAAGCTTATCGTTCTCTGATGCCTCTAATTGAACGTTGCATTCTTCTATTTGCCAGAAGCGTTCGAGTTGTGTTTCAATGGTGGTGATAGCGGAAATGGAACTTACGGACGCAATTGAACTCTCATTGTATCCTTTGAAATTTATAGGTCCGGCAATGATCCAACAGAGCTTTGTTTTCTGTGCGATCGGCTGATTCTTCCCTAATTTGATCTGACCGACACACAATAGTTCCCAGAATATAGAGCCTCCTAGTAGTACATCTATCCTTCCAGGGATGTGAAATGACGGATCGGCTAAAGTGATCGTCTCAGGTATTTGTAGATGATTCTTGTTGATCTCTAATAATGGAAGATTGACCGTAATTTCGGATAATATCGAGAAATGAAGCTCCACCTTGAAAGCGTTAAATTTGGATTGTATCGTGGCGTGAGTTTCTGTAAGTGCTGTTGTCTGTACGTTGTCAATACCACGAATATGCATGTGATTCCTTCTCTGTGGAAGGCCTAAACGCTCGCAAAGATCTTTCGTCATGAAGTTTGACTGTGATCCAGGATCGAGGAACGCACGAGCTTCTTGAAAGTCTCCTCGTTTGTCCTGAATCTTGATGATAGCCGTTGCTAATAATCCGCGTTCGTTGAGTCGAACGGCATGAAGTCGAAGCCACACTGGTGGCTTGTGATTCCGTGGATGCCTGGGATTTGACGGTGGAGTTTTGACTCCCACTTCCGTGCTCTGTACCTTCGTCCTTCGGAATATGCAGTAGCGTGTTGTGTTTCTTATGACATACTCGGCATGTGCTGGCGTTGCACGATTCAACACTGTGGTCGCCCTTAAAACAATTAAAACACAATTTCAAGCGTTTTACCTCCTTACTCCTCGCCGGAGGAGCTAAGTTAAGAAAACTCGGACAATGATATAGCCGATGGTTTCCTTGATTGCATGCTAAACATTTGTCTGACTTGGCCTCGGCTGTTACCGCGGCGATTGCCTTTTTATTCGCATTACTTGACTTATGACTCGTGTCGCTACTTGACAATTTCGCGCCTTTTGATTTATCGAGTTTTAATGTCTCTAGCATAACGCATCGATTAGTCGTAAATTCAATGAATTGCATATATGTAGCAACTTCCCTTGCCGACGTTTTGGTTTCCCACTCACGTTTTGTCGTATTGTCAAACTTAGCGGTTGTTAAATAAACAAGGATGGTGCCCCATTGATCTGTGGGCTCACCAAGCTTTTTTAGAGCGCGAACGTGCTTTTCGGTATGATCTAATAATTGACGCAATCCTGTAGATGATTCCTTTTGCATTACTGGGAACTCTACAAGTGCTTGCAAGTGATGGTGGACCAAAACGCGCTTATTCTCGAAACGGCTTTCGAGAATATTCCACGCGACATCATAGTTGTCGGCGGACAATTCCATGGATTCTAATATTTCTGCCGCTACACCTTTAAGTGCTAACTTTAAATAGTACAATTTTTTGATGTCTGTTAAGTTACTATTTTCATCGATAACTGTCCTAAAGGTATCTCGAAAATTCGGCCACCGATCGTATAATCCGTCAAATGTAGGCAAGTTGATTGGCGGAAGTTTTATTTTATTTACTGCGTTAGTCGCGTTGCCGAGGCCATGATTGTCAGCGTTGCGTATTTCTCGCGCGTTCATTCGCGTTCTCGCATGCTGTGCGATAAGCCGCTGCCGAAGTTGCATAATATTCTGACTCGAATGCCTCGCGCTCGCCATCGTTTTCGAATTCTGCGTCTAATTCCTCGAGAGCGTCTTGCGTTTCACAAAATTCGTTCCATGCACGTTGTATTGCTGCTAACCTAACCTCTACCTCCTCTATTGAATGGCTTTGTTCATCGAAAACTCTAATCCAATTACGCGCACGCGTCATTTGCGCCTTGATTCTACCGCGTATTTTCACGAGCTTTCCTGTTTCCGGCATTGTACTCGTATCGACGGAATCGAGATTCGCGACTGAATCGTTAGGTTATGCTACTTAGCTTGGAAATCGACTCTTGGAATCCTCGACGAAACTCGTTGACTCGATGGATTTATTTGCTTCTCAACCTCCTTCCGGAAGTCACACCTGTGTAATGGGCGATCTCGGTGCTTTGTCCACAGCCGAAGATTGCTGCCTATTTGTATGCCGGGTGATCTCGGTGCTTTGTCCACAGCTGACGATTGCTACCCGTCTCTCTCCGGAATTGCTGTGCTGCGAAGGATCCGGCTCGAAGGACCAATGTTGCGGGTTGAAAGAAAGACGTTCACACACGTATCTTTTCCTCGCTTTATTTTCTCATCTCTCTACTGAAAATCGTGCCTGCTCGTGTACAGGCGTCGTGACGAACTAATACCAACTGCCTCGAATACTGTTCGCGTCACGTGATCGCAGCGCCCTATCCACATCCACGGTTGGCGCCATAATATTTTGCGCGCTCACAACCTAACTAAAATTCTCGCGACATTTTGGCGCGAACACTGCCCTTCCGTATACATATATATATATATAAATGTGTGTATAAATTTAATATTAAAAATTATTATAATATATAATTATATATATATATAATATATATATAATATATATATATATTATATATATATTATATATATATATATAATATATATCTAAAATGTTCCCTAATAAGAATCTCGATATGATTGACATACGCGAATTGTTCGAGAAAATATTTCGGTAACCTGACGTTTGATTCCAAGAAATTACGGTTGAAGGACACAACAGCGAGACGGCGAGAAGAATTCTCTCTCTCTCAGATTTTCTCTCGCTGTCTCGCTCGCTCTCAGCGCGCCGAAGGGGAACAAGGAGAGTACTAGTGCGACAAGGACAGAGCGATAATCGTCACGCTTCTGCTATCAAGTCACACGTACACGAGCTTGTGCTTGTGTGAGTGCTGTTTGTTGTGCCATGCCACCGACCGATAGCGCTAGTACCGATGGCACGAATCGTCCCTGAATTGGCATCCTACACGGAATGTCCATATTTTCCGTGAGCGCGACGTTTTATGTAACAACATTAGTCGCGTTCGCATTATTCCGGTTCGCCTCGCGCTTTCCCGTCGCTTCGACGTTTCGCAGTGTCTGAAAGCGTCGCGTGGTGGGGAACTCCGCGCGTTGAGCGAGTTCGGCGGGGATTGGCGGTCCTCGGTTGCTGTCGCGTACCTGTGAATTATACTTTATATTTTGTCGGGCGCTATGCGCCCTCATCGCTGCACCGAGTGGCGATGCAACGGCGTCCGGCCGGTTGTACGGGCCGTGGACGATGCGTGGGGGGTGCATCGTCACAATTGTTTCAGCATAAATAAATATTATACATAAATAAATGAGATGGAATTGTACAATAGTATTACTCGATGAAATTGTCAGTGCTCTTGGTGAAAATTTTTCATATAATTTTTCAAAATTTTTAATAAAGAATTTAAAATCTAGATTTGTTTATACGAATGTTTATACGAATTCACATATAATAAAAAATTCTAAAAAAAAGTGTATTCTTTCTCAATACTTCTGAAAGCGTTTCATGTACCCACGTAGCACACTAGCGCTTAAAAAGCGCTAAAAAAGCGCGTCGCATTACTTTAGCAGCTTTTTAGCGCTTTAAAAGCGCTTTTAAAATCTACTATAAAAAGCGCATTATAAGCGCATACAATCAGCGCAGAATAAATACAGTTTTATAGCACATTTACTGCACTTTTCATGTGCAGTAAAGGAAGAGCGAGCGCTTTTAAAGCGTTTTTTACGCGCATGTTCATTTCTTAATCAAGATTTGAAATTAGCCGCATGCAATAAAAGTGCATAATTAACAGCACTTTTGGGAGGTGCAATCTGAACAGCGTTTCGAAAGCGCTTTACACGCGCTGGTGTGCTACGTGGGTAAAAATTCTGACAAATTTTCACCAAGAGTTTCGTGATATTTTTGTTTGATTGTAAAAAGTTGACTTAACCAGATTAGCTATTTATATTTACACTATCAATTTGTTTATGCGTTAATGTGCAATATTACAACCTTACCATGCGTTAAATTTACATTTTCCTCGCACACTTCAATCCACTTTGCAGCAATTTCAGGGTTTCTAGGAAACCTGAAATATTTTATTTCCTCTCCTTTCATTCGTACCGTTTTTCGATAATAATTATTGCAGACTTTTACTGCACAAACAGTCATAATTTTTAATAAAAACTCTTGCTTACTTTACCGAATAATACTTTACCGCTTTACCGAATATCATAAATACGGCAACCCATATTTCATTGGCACTCAGAGTCTGAAAGCTTCCGAAAGCATCCGAAAATAGCCGAATGTGACGTAAACTGAGTGATGCGCAAAGGCTTTCTAAATTCGTCCACCGGATGAGCATACCCTTGTCTTTATACCATGGTGTCGTCAAGCTGGAAAATTAGGCTCCGCCCCGAAGAGTAATTTTCTGCGGGAGTGGGGAGCTTTGACTATAGTATATGCACGGCTATGAACGTATACCGGAATAAACGTGTTTCTCGGCTTGGGTGATGCTGCATCATAATGCAGCATGCATTCATAAATATGAATTGATAAAATTAATCATAGACTACTACTTGCGAAAAAAATGTCATATTTTTGAAAATGCAGTACTCTTCGACACCAAGGATTGTCAGTCAGGCATACATTAAATAAAATAATTTTATTTAAAGGTCAATAATATCATTTAATATATATTATTATTTAATATATATCATTTTTTTATTTACATGTATTCTATCAACCTTGTTTATATGTATAATATATTTTTATTAATTACATATATTCATTTGATACATAATTATTGTTTATTTACTTTCTTACCATCCTACTCTTGCCTGCCTTCAAGTAACTTAATTCCTATTAATATATTGTATAATGTACATTTTGTTATTGCAAAAGATAATGAAATGGAAATTAATATATATATAAAAAATCTTGGCATACATAATGAGGTATTCAAGTACATGTTTTAGTTAGACTTATTGTTAGTCAAATCAGACGTAAGTTCGGAACTGTTGGGTATTACTGAAGAAGAAGAGAAGGGAACTGTTGTCTTTTTTACCTTATTATTTTCTTAAATCTAATGACACGTATCATTTGTACGCCAAGTTAAATTCTACCCTTCTTTCTCTCCGACTCGCCCCACTACTCATCATTGTCACTCTCCTTCATATATGTATAATATATTTTTAAATAATTCTTTAAATCATTTTTTATATATATTTTTGATACATCTGTACTTTAACATAATATATTATCACGAAAGTAACCGATTAAAATATCTATGTAAATATCAGGGAATGGAAGTAACTCATTACTTGTAACGAAGTTACAGTTACAAGTTACTTTTTTAGTAACTTTACTGGTAACTGCGTTATTTTCTTTTTTTGGTAACTGTAACGGTAACGAGTTACATTTTTTGGGTAACGGTAACGAAACTTACAGTTACTTTTGTCGTTACTTTGCACACGATTGAACACGGTTCGATTGGATACATACTATTTATAGCGCTTATCAATAAGACTTGAAAGTCCTTAGACATTCGGCTGTCATGATTCAGTAATTATTTTACACTTCTATCTTCTATGTAATACATAGGACATACAAATATTTCAGTTTGCTGCATATTTTACAGGTTTTAGAATTACAAAATTGTGTTTAAAAAAAATTAAAAAGTAAATTAAATAATAGTAAAATGAGTAGGGCTACGAACCCAAAAGCGAAACAGTTTAAAAGACGATGACAATAAGTGTCGAAACGTCGTTTGTTTTTATCTTGTTTTATCCATGTTATTGTTCTAAATCTAATATATATTTATACATTTAATTACATTGTCATCGTCGTTCTTATCAGAAATAAACTGTTTCATTTTTGGCTCGTAATCCTTCTCATTTTACTTTTATTTAATTTATTATTTGAGCCATACTACATTGTTTTTTTTTTTAAATAAAATTATATATTTGTCAGTATTACATATAAAAAA